>NC_053156.1:217855915-218155915 GCF_016835505.1 Polypterus senegalus
GATAATTATGTGGAAAAGTAGCTCGCTCAGTCACAATTACAATTAGCACAAGGCAACTAACAGTCCAACTTGGAAAGAAAGCCCACTAAACCACATCTCGGGAGTGATCTGACCAATTTACTTATATACTCAATTGATTCATCATAAAAGCTATATTTATACGAGCAAACATTAACCTCCTCAATGTTGCATTTTATTCCAAAAAAACATGTAAAAAGCATTGCATTTTTTAGCATGAATTTTTTTTTTAATCTCAAAAGTATAGTAATGATACAAATAATAATAGTACTGATAAATATGAGTATGAAATGAACAATATTACCAAAACAAAACTAATAATAATACTACTGATGATGCCAAATCAGTATATAATCTCAAAATGAGTTGTTTGTGTGGTAAATCTTAAAGTACAGTGAAAAACACAATCCAGTGTCACAGTCGGGACAATAATAGTGTGTTTCTTTTCGGATTTTCTTTTCAGATTTATCAGTTTTCTGCAAAGTACAAATTGGATTCTGTTTTTTTTCTGTTGAAGGTTTATAATCAATAAGATGCTCTGAATTGATCTGCGATGTGATGTGTCAACCAGCTTTCTTTAAGTGGTAGTGTGGACAGTGGATGTGCGGCAATGATTTGTTCTACAAGCTGGCATGTAAAGTTTGCATGAGATACATTTTCACCAGCTTCTTGTTTGTGTAAAACAAATGCATTCCAAATGCACTGTTCCAACAGATGATGAAATATCTTTTTGTAGTATTTCTTTTGTTGCCTCCGCATAACAGGATAGAAAGTAAATTCTTTATCCACACTATCCAGCCGCCCATCATGCTATTGTTGATGACCACAGCACAAGGCTTAATAAAATGCTTGTTGCCTTTTTGTCTGTATAGTGACCGTAACTGCATTATGTACAGTGCTAAGACGACAAATATCTTTCTTGTGCTTCCATTTCAGTACATTAATTACCTTTTGCCAAGCTACTAGCTCACCTCACTGTAATTTAGCTCTGATAAAGTCATCAGGCATGCCACTACAGTTAGGATGCACTGTTCCATGTGTCAGTCTTTCCTAGCAGCAAGAGGTCAAATAGCTCTGGCAAAGTATAAAAATTGTTCATGGTTACACAGTAACCTTGATCCAGCAGAGCATCAATCAAAGTCGTACTGCATTCATGACAGTATGCCTTTATAAGCCATGAGACTTTCATCGACGCTAACATAGTGGTCAGGAATGTAAACTCTCCAAAATTTTACTACAGTTTTCTAGTTTAATTCCCAAATTTTCTTCATTATGAGTGCTGGGTGGGTATTCTCATCAAAGTCTTCATTGTTTGTATAGTGTGGATATTTCATAATTAGTGAAAACCTACACTCAGTCATAATTTCTCCAAAGTACAGCAGCACTGAAAGCACTTTTACAGCCTGAATCATTCTCGGTTCAAATGATTACGCAAGATGCATCTGTACAGTTGAAGACTGATTTAATTGTCCCGCCTCTTCAGACAGTTTAGTTAGTCCAAGAGATTTATTGCTTTTATAGTTGGTAGAATCGTGCTGTTCCTTGACATTTTTGGGTTACAAAAAGTGTGCCCCCACAGAACAATGGCTGATAAACACTGCTATACCTACACATCTCAGAAGCTGCTATCTCGCTTAAAAACTGTGCGTTACTTAGATGGTTAAGTTGCGTTCTTTGCATAAATTAGCAAAGATTCTGCATACTTGAATCATAGGTGGGGATAATCATTATAGTTCTGTTTTATTTAATTTTATCATTATATTAAGGCAGTCAGCACTGTAAGCTAGCTGACAGACTGGTGAGTTAAATACAGAGATACTAAATTATTTTGGTTTTAGTGCCACTCAAATATAACTTATCTAGCATTTATGTAATATGACATTGATTAGATCTTCTTACAGAAACATGAAACGAAGATAAGAGAGCACAATTTTTACCTTCGCAACTTTTCTCTAGCATTGCATCAGGACTGCTGTAAACCCAAACCCTTTCCTGACATTCCCCTGCACCTATGTCAGTATTTATAAATAAAGAAAATGAACACCAGTTCTACATATTCACATTAGATTAGATTCAACTTTTTTGTCATTGCTGAATTGTGAAACGTGTAATATGAAATGTTAAACCTTTAAATTAAAATTATATTTCATACAATTTTAAAGGTAGTATATAAATACGGCACTGAATGTATGTAATTTTTAGGTACACATTTAAGCTATTTGTACTATTGTTTCTTAATGTTAAAAATACAAAATACATAAAAATGCTACCCTGACTAAAGCACTGCCTGAGGCGTTTGCTTTGTTTTTGGCCCAGGATGTGACAATATTTTAATGTGTTAAGTTGACCACATTAATGTCAAAAATGAATGCATTAACTTTCCGTGTCCCAGTAAAATTACATGTTGGTGAACATACAAATGACTTCACGTGTGGATTACGTGACATGAGTGATTTTTTCATGGATGTTTTGACAGTGTTTGCTGTTATCCAAAATTGCTCACTATAGACTTATATTGTATCGGATACATTTATCTTCATTCTGCATAAAAACACAAGATTTTTTTTTTTTTGCCCATCAATACAGACTACATGGAGTAAGTAACATATTAAAAATATTATTTTTGGGTGGAGGTGTCTTTTAAAGATAATCAGTCATCATGTTAGTGGCAGCAGATTTTTTATACTGTTTTAAGGGATCACCTTCCGTTATCTTGACTTTTGTGTTAATGCTTTTGGTAAGAAAATGATCATATTGGTCTCAGTCTTGTGCATGAATGAACCCCACTAAATTCTTGGTACTGTATATTTAAACTTGTAATGTCCTGTGTTCTGTTTGTGATTGAGGGTTGTGTGACACATATAGGTCATTTAAACTGAACGCAACAAAGTTTGCTTCTTATTTTCAATGTGAAATGAGGTGCACCATCCATAATATGCCACCTAAGCTAGTAAAGCTTGTAAAGCAAAACACACTGTTTTTGTACAAGAGAGTGGCCCATCTTAGTCTGATCATTTACTTCAGTGTGATCTAAATGCTAGTTATCCAAACCTCTGTGGGGTGGCAAAAGTGCTGGTGTGACAACACTGAATTTTATTATTCTTTATGAGATCATCTATGGGGCTGTTTTATGAGGCATGCTAGCATGTTTTACCACATTCACAGCACAGCCATTTATGGTTAGAATGTCTGTACATTTACAATTGGTGATTGGAAGGTGACAATATTGCCATATTGTCCAGTCAAAATCCTGTCTTAGACCCCATTAAGAATCTGTGGAATAATATGAAAACGGCAGTCCACAGCTGTTATAATACTAATTTCCCATCTCGGAATACTTTACATTTCTTTACTTTAACAGTACTTTTGGCATATAAATACATTTTGTATTTAAAATCTATTTTTTGAACATTTGAACTGACTATCTAAATGTATACTAGAAATAAATGTACCTTTGTAAGGCTGCAAGGTTGTTATTGTTAACTAAAAAAAGTGTTTTGTTAAAGGAATAACACGCCCAAAAATGATATTTTTTATGTGTCACTTACCCCATGTAGTTTTGTAGTGGTGGCTAAGAAAGATTTTTAAGGTCGTGTTTACATGAAGAATGGAGAGAAAAAAACTTACAGTAGAATAGAAGCCAATAGTGACCAATGCTATACAATGGCAAACAATGTGAAAAAAGGCCATGTAAAAAAGAAAACAAAATCTCACCTGACTCATTTTGCATAATCCATGTGCCAATTGCCCAGTTTTATGCTGAAAACGTGGAAAACACATGCTTTTTTTGATAAATTAATGTCAATTATATTTCTAAGTCTGACGTGCATTCTTTCTCCGATGTAGAACCCTTGTCATCATCTGAGTTCACCTCCGCTATAGCACGTCTTTATGTGAAAACACCAGTGTCAGATCGAGGGGAGTGTGAACGTAACTGGGAGAATAAAACTGAATAAAAAAAACGACGCTAACCTTTACAAATACCATTCATTTACACCGGTTGTTACAGACTCAAATCAAATGTATGTTTTTATTCTAAAATGGAAAGAATAAGAGCAGTTCAGTTCTCAAAAGAGAGTCATGTGGGATCGAACTCATGACCTTTTGATTACCAGTCAGCAGTTCTTATCGTTACGCCACCAAAGCAGTCACGTTAAAGATGTGTCAATGTCGCACCCTAACCCGGATTCTTTTTCTGCAGTTATATTCTTGAATAAAGGTGCACTTGTTTTGTTATATTTGTACCTTTTGTGAAAGTGTTTATTTGATATTTGGACTTCAGGCTTCACGCATTATATGCTTCACGTCTACATTTTGTCAGTTATTACTAAAACATGAAAAATGTTTCTGTTTTAACAATGTGTTTACATAGATTGTTGAAGACATGGAACACACATGAAATGCATATGTTCCAAATAATAATATGGTATTTATAAAAGGTGTCATTTTGCTTGACTTCTCACTCCATACAACTCCAAGCAACTGACACGCAGGTAAACAGACTTGAGCTGAGAAAACTTTGTGTGGCGGTGGGGGAATGTGATAACAGGCTGCTTGCTGCTTATCAACACATTTAAAAGACAAAAGACACTGATGGAAAGGTGCGAAGGGATTTAAGGTGGGACGGATATACGAGTTTTTTCATAGGTTTTGGTAATTCTAGTGTTAAGGCAAAGCATGCACTTCCTAATTTTCATTAAATGCTAAAATAAAAACAAAATTGAAATCATTCTGAGAAAATAAAGGGCAAAACATCATAAAACAAACTAAAAATTTATTGGCAGTTGAAAACACAATATAAATAAAAAGTAATGTAAACAAATGGAACAAAAATAACCTTGTGAAGTCATAATATGTTAACTTTGTTGTCACTTCAAAAGCCCACCACTTGTCAACTGACAAATGCATCTTTCCATGGGTTTAGTGTTCCTGAGCCACTTGCTTTTGCACGTGTAAACTGTATACACTGCTAATTTGAACCACTGATTTCCAATTTAAAGGCTTCATGTTTGTTTGTGTTTTTTTTTGCTGTGAAACACTACTATTTTCAAAGCGCTTTTTGTACCTCTGGAAACATAATGTTAATCTTTAGTGTAGGACTTGTAGCCATAGTTACTATTGCACTTTAGATTCCATGAGCCTGTGCAATTACCTAATAATGTTTATCTTGTTTCTTTGCAGAAGTTATTCATCTCTTATGAAATCAGACAACATGACTACAAACGAGGTATGTGCCCCATTCAGTCTAAGCAACATGTAAACTTTCTATGAAGAATAAGAAGAGATCAAAAGATTTTGAGCCTGACCAGTAATCAAAACAAACATAATCTCTTTATAAAGTTAATACACTTGTTATAAGTGTATGTGGCTATGGTCATTGGTGCTTCTGTGTTGGCCTGAATGGCATATTGATAGGACCACATCAGAACCTTACTGATATTGAAAAATTGTCCACTGTTGTCTTTTCCTTATTGTTTTAGTTTCAGTGACTGTATGTGGCATTGGGCTTGAAGGGTTAGTGCTTACAGACTGCTTCTTTTCTGGTTGAAAACCTTCTCACGCATCTTGATCTGCACATTGTTCTCTGTATTGCTTTAATGGAATAAGTGACCAAACTAGCAATGCTGCTAGAACTGCCAGACATAGCACCTATGTCTCCTTTTGCAAAAGTACTATTTATATTGTTAAACTTCTTACTTCTTCTCCTGTGTATTAATGAATTTATTGAGTGCTTATAGTGGTAGCTGCCATAAGGCATTGCTCACTTGGTACCATGTGAATGTAAAGCTTCAGACTTTACTGGGCTATTATTATTAGTAGTAGTAGTAGTGGGGGCTTCGCTCGCCAACCCCCCTGCGTGCACTACGCACCTGCAACTTCGCGTCTCTGTCACTCACATATGTGGATTACACTTTCACCAAACAACAAAACTTTTAATTCTCACGGATAGGCCTCTTCATTGGGAAGAAACACTACTTTTCCCTGATGGCAACACAAATTAGACGATCTACAAGTCTCCGACTTAAAGTTTAAAGCCAAACTTGGAATTGCATCATGACAACGCAACATATAACTGCCCGTGAGTGAAAATCATTTCTTTCTCTCTACATGAACTGTGTCTGACAATAGCATTCACACAAATAAGAAATGATTGAACCGTGTGTGTGGTTGTAAATGTTTTAGATGTGGGCAGGACTTTTCAAAATCTTTCTGCATAAAGTCTTGTCTCGCGGGTCTTGAAATTTTCTCTTGCAGGATTTCACTTTCACCAAACAACAAATCTTTTAATTCTCGCAGATACGCCTTTTCATTGGGAAGAAACATTACTTTTCCCTGATGGCAACACAAATTAGACAATCTACAAGTCTCTGATTTAAAGTTTAATTCTGAATAATATATTCAATCTCTTTTCTCTGTTCCGTTATTTCACCAAGTAATAATTTCCGTTTGCATTTTTGTTTGCCCTAATGCGATCTTTACTATCATTTTTTTGAGACTTTCGAATTTTCGTACTTCTGCATGTGTATCACACTAACGTTTTTGAATTCTTTGACGTTCTACTTTGTCATCTACTCTTTGTCTTTTGTTTCCAGCCCTGGGCGTTGTTAAATCTCTTAGCACAAACTCTCGTCTCAAGGGAGGTGAAGTGTCTCTCTTCCCAAGATTTTTTTATTATAATAGAGAGATAATTCTTGAAAATTCAATAAAAACAAAATAGTTGATTTTTTGGTTTTCATGGTCTATGTTAAATTGGTTCTGAAACATGAAATAAGCACTACAAACCACAAATGCTAGAAAGTTGTAATTCACATGTTTTAGTATGCATGAGGTAATCTTTGAACTCTGCACTACAAAATATAACTCAGATTCAGGCTGAAAACCTTTTGATCACCTCTTGTTTACTGCTGTAGATTGCGACTGTCTTTCTTATCTCTAAAGTGTAAATTTATTTGAACAATAAATATTCTATGTTAATATAAATTTGTCATCACGTGTTTACATAGAACAGGATGCACTGTAAATTGTTACCCTGCTTTTATTGTTAGATAATTTTTATTCCTATGGGAAAATTCAAATGAATACAGCAGTAGAAACATAAAAAACAAGGAGACTCACAGTAGAGATAATACAGCCAATCAATTAATCAATTGATAAATAAAAATAAATTTAACGAGTACATTGGGTGGAAGCATTGAAGTTTGCAGAAAAGACCACTAGAGGTGCTGCTTAGTACACTGTGGTGGAATGACCATGTAGCTAAAAGTACTCCAACAGAGTGCCTCCTGGAGGGGATGGAGGAATCATTTCATGATGGCATCCAATTTTGCCATCATTGTGTTTTCTACAATAGCTTCCAGTATGTCCAGGCTTCACCCTGTGATGAAGCAGGTTTTCCATATACATTTGTTTAGGCTCTGTGCTTCTTTTATGCTTAGGTTGCTTTCCCAGGAGACTGCAGCGTAGAACACCACAATGGCTACTTTGGACTGGTTGAACATTTCCAACAACTTGCTGCACACATTAAAAGACCAGAGTCTCCTTAGCAAGTACAGTCTGCTCTAACGTTTCTTGTACAGTACCACTGTGTTGTCAGACCAGACAAGTTTGTTTATTTGAACCCCCATGTACTTGTAGCTCAGAACCACTTCCACATCCTCCCCCGAATGGTGAATGGTCTCAGAGGCTTCTTGGCATGTCGGAAGTCCACCACCAGTTCTTTTGTCTTGCTGATGCTGAGTTGTAGGTTGTGCACCACAAGACAAAGTCCTCCATGACTTTCCTGTACTTTGACTCATCTCCTTTATATTGCAGCTTGTGATGGACAAGTCATCTGAACATTTCTGTAAATGGCATGTAGTGAACAAAGCATAGCTTGCTGAAGTGTACTCAGTCTGTCTTTTATATAGGTTACTGTGCATTCCCAAGCTGTCTCCATTCACATTCAGTGGGTTTGACCATTCTTCATTGTGAAGCCCATTATTTTTTTAATTTGCTGCTACTTCCATCCATGTTGCCCTTAGCCTCTCTTTTAATGTAAACAAATTTTTTTATATTCTGGTTTGATTCTAAGAAATCCAAAGCTGAAATTGCTGGCAAAGGTACAAGTATAAAGTAGTGATTATTTAAGTAAAGATTTTTTTTGCTTAGTTTTTCTTATGCGTGTTATGTACAGTATGAGCATTTTCATACTGTTTATGTACAGTATAAGTATTGTTGGATATTTATTGTTAAACAAGATAATGTGACTTATTGATTGGCTAATGGCACAACAAATTTTCTGTTATATTTTGATGGGGTTGAATAATTTAATGAGTGATGTTTGTTCACTTTTTTTAAAAAAAGTTTATAGTTTGTGTAAATTGTGTCTATGAAAATTAAAATATTTTGTTATTATGTTCATATAAACAGGTTTAAGTGCTCCAGCATTTTTTCTTTAATTTTAATATACACAAGACTGGTTTTGTGACAAAAAGCTATGGGGTAATTTAGGGAATCATTATTATATGGTAGACCTTTATTTTTATTTATTTAAGCTTTTTATTCTCTTTACAGGATGGGAATGACTCTGATGATTTCATGTAGAAAAAGAAGAAAAGCATAATGAATGGACTTAAGCACTTGTCTATGTAATACTGTTGAGAAATCTTTTTAAAATAATAAAAATCATCAGCCAATGATGTATATAGTCTTTCAGCATGTTGGGGGATAGCAGGGCATTGGCACATTACTGCTTTGACAAAAAAGTATTTTTGAATTATGTTACTTTAGAGCAGTTGATCCATACTCAAGTTCGTTCCTGGTGTAAATTATATCTACAAGGACTATGTTTGTGTGCCATGGAAATCTATATTGATGCACATTTTACTTTACCCTTGGTTTAAGAGAGCATAGCCACAAGCCTTAAATTGATGGTGTTTTTTGTTAAATATAAGTGATCCATGGATGGTGTGCTTAATAAAACTGGTTAGTGTTCCCTTCAAGTTAAACTGTTAATTATTGTGGGTTAAACCTGTTATTTAAATTGTCAATCGCATAAAACCCATTTGTTCCATTTTTGATCAGGATTATAAAGGATATGTTTATCCCATTTAATATATTGTGCAAACAGTGCATTCCTAAAATGATACTGAGTTTTCAAGTTTTCCATCCAGTTATTTTCATTAAATAAGGTTATATATTTAAATGTAAAATTAAAAATATATTTCAACATCTTCTAATGCACTGTGATTTATTTCATTTGTATAACCAGCATGTTTTTGCTGAAGTTTCTCCTTATATATTTACAGTACACTATTTACATAATAAACATAATATTTGAGTAACATTGAGTGTTGCTTGTTGACTGTGGCATGGTAAGTGCAGGAATGGGTCAGCACAGCAAGTAGCCTTATTCACTGCTTTTCAGAACTTGTATCTGAATATGTTGACATATGTTACAAATATGACAAAGAAGCAAAAATACCTTATCTATCTTATTGAAAAATGTACTATTTTACATTTGAAAACAACAAGACAGATTTACATGTCTACAATAATTATTTGTTTTATTGTCAAAGTTTTTTAATGAACTGTGGGTTTTAAGATCCACCTCTCACTCTAGCATTTACATTGTTATATACAGTTTGTTAAATATACTTTTTTTAAAAGAATGTACATTGAATGTGTTATTTGATGTATGTTATAATGCTCATTCAGAAGGGCAACACAAAGAAAATTAAAATTACCTTAAGTTATGGTATGTATCAGATGAAACCCACTGTTCCAATCTGCTAAAAAATTTAATGATTTCCCTGGAAGAGAGCAAAACGCACTTTTTCAAGGAAGAGCAACATTGATAAAAATTAATTCAGAGGAATACCTTTTCCTGTAGCTCTTCTGTTAATAAAGAGTTAAAATGTTCTACGATGACAGAAACTGTCATTAAAAAATATGCATGTTCACAATAGAGTTGTATAAGTCAAACTATTGTGTGTATCTACAAGGTGTAAGCAAATCATAACTCGAATCAAAAGAGAATCTGGTTTTTAAAATTATAGGATAATTTTTTTATTTGATGTCTCCAGTGTCTTTTCCCTGGATACCTGATTTGATTTGACATGCTGTACTATTTTGTTAAACATGTCTTACTGCTATTGTAAATGCAGGTAGAAGTAAACAAACATGATTTTAAAAAATACCAACACATTCAAAACACTGAGTTTTAGATTCAGAAGCTGGCCATATAAATCCTGTTCCGCTTTATCTTGATCATTGTAATTTCTGGGACTGAAATGGAAGGAAAGAATGTAGTAAACAAGCATAAAACCAGATCATTTCCTTGAAAATGAGAAATCAGGATAGTCGGGATAAGTTAAAAGGCATGGAAAGAGAAATCACTGCACATTAACAGTATTTGCTGTATATATCTTGTATATATTTTTATATTTTTAAGTATATTTAAATTTTTCTATATATACATACAGTACATACAATTTTTTTGGTCCTGGGCAAAAGTGCTAGAACTAATGTTAAAAATACCTCATTACAATGAAGTCCATTTTACCTGAAAAATTCATTACAACAAAGTGTATTTTCTTAATAAAGCAGCAAAATACACCACATATTTTTTCTGTACTTGTCCCAAAATCGCTCTACTTAAAAAGCTCTACTTAACAGCCACTTATATTGCAAAATTATGTCATTTGGTTTAGTTGATGGTTGTCACACTTGTAGCTGCGGAGCTTGAGAAGGGTTGGTATGAAGTGAAGGCATTGTGGGCGTATCTGGGGGGGGCGGGATAACTGTAAATCATATTTTACTTCAGCTGTACTTTTGGAGTTCTGGAGGCTCACCGCAGCTAGACCATTGCTTATTTCTGGGGTTCTCAGGGTATGGTTTGATTTCACTTAGCACATTGATCAGATTGAGGATTGATTTTTGGCTCGTTCTTCAGCAAAAGTTACGATTGCTGAGCTTCTCTCGTGCTACCTCAAAAAGTTTCCAACAAGTTTAATAAATTTGCAGAGATTTTACCTTATAAACACCTGCACACCAAGTTTTTTTGCATCTAATGTGTCCTTGAACTTTGGGCTCACAAGTTTATGCATCTACCAGTTGTTACTTAATGTGACCTTCATTTCCTGTAATTGTTTAACACCATTTTATGTAAAACTTTTCCAGGTTAATGAGGTAAAAGGCTGACTCAGAACATTTCCAGGTTTAAAATAAAAAGGGTGACCCACAAAAGAATAGACATCAGCCAGACAGAGCTAGTCAGTCCATTAGGCAACATCACCGAAGGTGCTCTGTTTTTTTTTAAGTTAAAGGATATGTGCTGTGGTCACCGTGGAGCTGTGTTTAAGTAAATAAAGCAATTTATTTTACAGAAAAAGTTGAAACGTCTTGCTGCTATTTATGCTAGTAAGAAGAAAATGGACATTGCCTTTGACTTTGACATTCATTGTTGTCAACTGTGTGAAAAATACTGCCCTATGTTCCATTATAATGAAATCTCAGAATAACAAATTATATTTTCAGTCCAGAGCACTTTGTGACAATGGGATTTGACCTATTGGCATGTACAGTATACATTTTATAGATCCTTGTAGCTTTGCATATAAATGCTCTGTGTTGATCAAAGTATGGCCTGTTTCAAGAAGGCTACTAGAAAGTACTTAATGTAAAGTGTGGAGAGAATCTTAAAATACAATGATCAAGTCATGTAATTGAAGGAGACACAAAGATGACCTTTATAAAACAGTTGTATAAGATGCGCAAACCATTTAGTCTCTAGCTGGCCAGATCAGCCTGGTTGTCTGACTTGTCTCTCCTAGTCTATAAAAAAGTTTTTTTAGTTTTCATTTTGAGGTTATATTGTGTCCTGATATGAAAAATTCAGTATTTCATGTTGACAAAAACTAATATGTGATAAAATTTTACAGATAACTGTACTGTAAATATGAAACAAAGTAATCAAATCAATAATTCTTTGCAATATCTCATTGGGGCTTGGCAGGAATATATTTGGTCTTCTATAGATAAATGTAAATTGAAAGTAACAGGTCAGATCAGGTAGGGGAGCATGCAGTGGTACAGTGCTTGCCACACCCACCACACAACGAAACACCTCCAGATTCTGGTTGGCAACCCCCCAGGCAGATAACATGGTCCAGTCCCACCCTCCAGAAATGACCATCTATCTGCCGCAGCCAGGTGTTACATGGGTGTCCCTTTGGCCTGGTCCCTCTGGGAATTGCGTCACATGGCCGTAGTACTGTAACTGATGCTCCCTCATGATGCAAGTAATGTGCCTCACTTGAGACTCCATGAGCAACTGCAAGTCAAACCCAAGGATTCTCTGAAGAGACGCAGTACTGAAGGAGTGCGGTCTTCATCTCAGGTCACTAGATAGCATTCATATCTCATAACCATATAGCAAAACAGGAAGCACCAGGACTCTAAATACTTGGACCTTTGTCCTTTTGTATAGATATCAGGAATGCCACACACCCCTTTCCAGTGACCTCATGTGACCAGCCCCCCAATGCTCTCCCAATCTGTCTACTGATTTCATAGGAAGAGTCACCAGAGACATGAATGTCACTGCCGAGGTAAGTAAACCTCTCACCAAGGTCGACACTCTCTCCTCACACAGACATACTTCTGGTAGCTGTGCCCAAGAGGTCATTAAAGGCCTAGATCTTGGTTTTTATCCAGTACACTCACAAGGGCAGACATTCAGACTCCTTACTCAGTCTCTCAAGAGCCCCAATCAGATCCTCCATTGACTCCATGAAGATCACATCATCATTGGCAAAGTCAAGATCAGTGAATCTTTCTTCACCTTCAGATACTCCACAACCCTGCCCAAAACCCAGTCCATGCAAGCACTGAACAGAGTAGGAACAAGAACACCCCCTGATGAACCCCAGAATCAACTAGGAAAAAGACAAAGCTTTTGCCTGCACTCAACACATCATTCACAGTACCAGTGTACAGGCCAGGCATGGTATCCAACAACTTCGGCAGGATCCCATTAAGTCTCGGGTTGTCCCACAGAGCAGCTCAATCAACTGAGTCCAAAGCTTTATGAAAATCAACAGAGGCTGCAAAAGACTGCCAATACTCATGTTTGCACTAGATGAAAGCCTCAGTGCCAGGATGAAGTCAATGGTAGACTTCTTAAGCATAAAACCAGACTGCTCCGGTCACTGGTGGGTAAGCAAGTGATAACAGATTCTATTGAGGGTAACCCTATCAAGGAAAGTAACCAAGTCCATGAATACTTTCTCAAATAATTCAGTATTTCTTACAAAATACAAATTTGGTCTTTTATTTACTACAAATATGCAAGCTTTAAGCATTCATTATTGTAAACTGCACAAACTTCTTGAGCTAGACAATGAGTATGTGTAACCTGAAATGTATGATTCAAAGCTTTTATGCTATTCAGATTTCAGTTGAGTTTTTGACTGATCTACAGTACTCTAAAAAAATAATTTAAAGCTGCTCTACTGTGTTTTTGGCTTTACATTTTGCCATATTGACAAACTGAAATTTAGGACTATTCCAAGTCACCGACTGCAGCAGATTTTTATTAAGACATTCTGTTTTGTCTTCTGTCTTTGGTATTACCTGTAAATTATGATGCAAAGAAAAGTCCATACACAGTAACATAACCCTGCCACCACCATGATTTAAGCTAAGGGAGTATGCATTCATGATAACACAAGGTGTTCTGTTTGTGCCTTCAAACCCCAGTAAAGTTTCAATTTTGAAAACTTTTTTTCAGCTTTCAGTTTTATTTCACAAGGGCTTCAGCTTCCTTGTGGCCCTGATCAGGATACAGTGAGTTTATAAGATGGGAAGATGGATGATACTCTGATATTTTTAAAAGTTAATTTGTACTTGTGTTGATCAGTGAAATTCGTTGAAGTATTTTTTGTAATGAACATGCTGTATCTGTCACTGACCTTGTTTGCTGAATATTTTCCTGAAAATTCACTTAACATTTTTTTTCTCAGTGCCTTATGATGCTTTGATGATGTTCTGTCATGAATGGGTACTGGAAGATCACTGCCAATCTGCTCTTGCGTGAGTGGCCTGATCCAGCTGGATTTGTACCCTGCATGTGTTAAGAAAAATAAAAAACATGCAGTATTTTCATCTGAGGGGAGCATTAGCAGACTATAATGAGAATATGAATTCTGACGCTGACCACTGTTGTCACCTTCAGTTTCTCATGCAGCATCACATAGCTAATAGCCTTGTGCTTCACTTACAAGTCCAAAGATGCCTTGAAGGAGCCCTTCACACCCTGTAAGAAAATATCGGAGACACTGTGAAGTATTGATAATAATGAAATATATATATATTACCATTTTTAAGGTGTTTCCTTCTTTGTGATGTAGAAAAAGTGCTAAGTAGCTACACAGACAAACATACAGTCATATGAAAAAGTTTGGAAACCCCTCTCAGCCTGCATAATAATTTATTCTACTTTCAACAAAAAAGATAACAGTTGTATGCCTTTAATTTCCTAGGAACATCTGAGTACTGGGGTGTTTTCCGTACAAAGATTTTTAGTGAAGCAGTGTTTAGTGCATTTAACTGTTCAATACTGATTACTTGCAACACCAAATTGGTTGGATTAGCTTGTTAAACCTTGAAATTCTTAGGTGTTTCCAATCATGAGAAAAAGGTATTTAAGATGGTCAATTCCAAGTTATGCTTCCCTTTGACTCTCCTCTAAAGTGTGACAGTATGGGATCCTCAAAGCAACTCTCAAAAGATCTGAAAACAAAGATTGTTCAATATCATGGTTTAGGGGAAGGCTACAAAAAGCTATCTCAGTGGTTTAAACTGTCAGTTTCAACTGTAAGGAATGGAATCAGGAAATGGAAGGCCACAGGCACTGTTGCTGTTAAACCCAGGTCTGGCAGGCCAAGAAAAATACAGGAGGGGCATATGCGCAGGATTGTGAAAATGGTTACAGACAACCCACAGATAACCTTCAAAGATATGCAAGAACATCTTGCTGCACATGGTGTATCTGTACATCGTTCTACAATTCAGGACAATTTGCACAAAGAACATCTGTAATGGCATAGTGATGAGAAAGAAGCCCTTTCTGCACTCACGCCACAAACAGAGACACTTGTTGTATGCAAATGCTCATTTAGACAAGCCAGATGGAACAATGTGCTTTGGACTGATGAGGCAAAAATTGAGTTATTTGGTCATAACAAAAAGTGCTTTGCATGGCGGAAGAAGAACACCGCATTCCAAGACAAACACCTGCTACCTACTGTCAAATTTGGTGGAGGTTCCATCATGCTGTGGGGCTGTGTGGCTAGTTCAGGGACTGAGGCCCTTGTTAAATTTGAGGGTCAGATGAATTTAACCCAATATCAACAAATTCTTCAGGATAATGTTCAAGCATCAGTCACAAAGTTGAAGTTACGCAGGGCTTGGATATTCCAACAAGACAATGACCCAAAACACAGTTCGAAATCTACAAAGGCATTCACGCAGAGGGAGAAGTTCAATGTTCTGGAATGGCCGTCGCAGTCCCCTGACTTGAATATCATCAAAAATCTATGGGATGATTTGAAGCAGGCTGTCCATGCTTGGTAGCCATCAAATTTAACTGAACTGGAGAGATTTTGTATGGAAGAATGGTCAAAAATACCTCTATCCAGAATCCAGACACTCATCAAAAGCTATAGGAGGCATCTAGAGGCTGTTATATTTGCAAAAGGAGGTTCAACTAAGTATTGATGTAATATCTCTGTTGGGGTGCCCAAATTTATGCACCTGTCCAATTTTGTTATGATGCATATAGCATATTTTCTGTTAATCCAATAAACTTAATTTCACTGCTGAAATACTACTATTTCCATAAGGCATGTCATAAATTAAAAGGAAGTTGCTACTTTGAAAGCTCAGCCAATGATAACCAAAAATCTACAGAATTAAGAGGTGTTCCCAAACTTTTTCATATGACACGTTTATGTTCCTGCTATTCCCAGAGCCACAAACAATGAAAGGAGCCAGTCCTATGCTGCTGCTTCATGGCACACCAATGTGTGCTCCAAGATTGCAACTCTGTGAGTGTAATGACCTATATTTGTATGTGTTAATATTTTCTGGCCATTTGTTGTATTTTTGTGGTTTTTCACTCTGTGCTGCCTCAACTCTCAGATCACATTTTTGGCCACAATATTTGGTCCAGCATAGTTGGCAGATGTTTCCTTAGCTCTCTCAGAAATTTAAAAGACCATTACACCATTATAATCAACTAGACTAGACTTATTTACATAATGGCTGTTATATTGTGTTATCAAGACTATAGCTATGTTTTAGAGCTCATAAACTAACATATATGTAATTAAAAATTTCTGTAACTGAAATAGGAGGCAGGTAAAAAAACACCTCATTAGATTATTAATATGTGTAAAGTAGTTCTCCAGGAGTGCCAAATTTGGAATGTAGATAAAATTCTGCGGTGTACGTAAAATAGGCATAGACAAGAATTCTGGGAAAATAAGTATAAGTGTTGCTGTTTTTTAGAATGTATATGTTTAAGCTTAGATAAAGTGACCTGTGTGTATGCTTGTAAGATTAGCATGTTTCATGTCTAGCCAAAAGAAGCTTAATTAACAATTTACCATACCATTGGAACTTATCAGTTGTCCAAAATTTTTGACTGATGCAATATTTTACATAACACAGTCAATAAGACTATAAATTAAAAGGTTTTTAAAATAAGCATTAGGAGGAGGAGGAGAGAGAGAAACAACTTCCAAAGGGAAGTCCACTTGATCAGACTTTGCCACCTACAGACTGCTGCTTCTCTCCCAAGCATCATACTATAAATATAAAACAAAGATTGCAACTACCAAAGCTATAGCCACCTGACACAAAGCTTACTCTGTGACCCTGATTTGAATCAGTCAGGTTGTATGTTTTCATATCTAACACCTGGTTTCTCCTTCAAGTTAACGTAAGTAAGGACTGAAATTGTAGCAATTCACAATTGCGTGCTTATCCACACTTGGGGCAATGATCTTTGTGTGTGTGTTGATTTGTATAAACACAGTTTGCTTTAAAATTTACCTTATGTGGAGTGTTGCAGAAATGTATAAATCTACGTATTACCTTGCACTTTGTAAGAAGGCTGGAAGATTGATGCAAAGCTTGAGAAATGGGTTGGTAGTGATATACCCAAATCATCAATATTACAAAGCTGCATTTTACACATAACATTACAAACACTTTCATTTCAGCTGTAGGCTTCTCTGCGTAAATGGACTGATCATGTATTGTGCAAGATTTGTAACAAATATTCCATCTATTTCATGATTTTATTGTTACCCAGCATTTCCAAAACATCCCACTTTTACTAAAAAAGTTAAAAGTTAGGAGTAGTTTCCAAAATTAGGCAAATTGTTAACATGATAACAATTGATAAACTGGAGGCTTTCTTAATTTTAACTGTGCAGTTGTACTTATTTACCTCTTTAAAACAATTACAGTGATACCAAGATATTTCAGCTTTTTACAAAAATATTATTAGTATGGATAATAATATGTATATTTCCCTTAACAGGAATTCAAACTTATCTAAATTAAGATATTGACTAGTTGCAAATGAGAAGGATTTAATAATATCTAAAACCCTATCAGCTTGCTCCTTATCCTCCACAAGTAGTTGAATTGAAATGTCATAAATTTGTTCAGTTAAAGCTACTTGCTGTGCTGAACTAGCTGGGTTCTGCCAAAGCAAAAACAAATGCCCATGTATATTCAACCTACGTTAAATCTAGCAGTTATTGACCTGCAAGATAAACGCAATAATTACTATACCTAAAACAAATTTATAATAGAAAACACTCATTTGTAACCAAGTTGAAAACACGGGGCAATCTTAACTAAAAAAAAAGTTCAACAGAAACGAATGGTTTATAACAATCTAAAACGAAAATGCGTGGTTTGGGAGTTTTTAAGTAATCCTAAATTAGCAAGACTGTGTTAAGATGCATACTACCCAAAAGAACGGACAGTGTGGGGTTTAATCTGTTTGTCAAAACAGGAGCCACCAACAGCTGGTGACTTCGGGCATTTCGGTCTCCTTGATAGGTTCTAAATTACATACAAAATAATTTTGCATCGCGAGAAAAAAGCACATTTAGCTTAAAAGCAAAACTTGGTTTGGTGTCCTGCAAACACGTTTCACTACCACAGACACGATCAAAAGAGAAGATCAGATTGCACTTCCTGTTTTACACTGCGCATGCGTGTTTGACAATTTGCAGGCCTTTATTGAGTTTCTGGGAGGACATCGAGTCAGACAGCGGAAAGGAGTGGAACTGAGTTGTTCAAATATTCACGAGGGAACACACGCGTTACAGTAATTAAAAAATAACTCGGGTAACTTTATTGCTATTTAATAAGTGTAATTAGTGCGAGTTCTTTGAATAGAATGACAATTATTTTCATTGTTTACCGCTCTAACGCATTTTGAAGGGGGCTTGTTACGGCTATAAATGGCGGCGGGCCTTGTCTCTTGATGTTATGGTTAACGATACATTAAATGTAATAATTACGTATGCATCTAAGGTGCCTTATATTTGTGTTCATAGTTGATTGATGTTTTTTTTTTCTTAATTGTGTTTGTTCCCATCACTGCCGTGTATACGTATTTTGTATAACGAGCCGAGGCCTGTTCTTGACTAATTTCGTCCCAGTTTCCAAAATTGAAAAAAAAAATCTCTTTAAAAAGGAAATATAAATAGGCTGAAAATCGAAAGTTTAGAAATTAATATAGCAATGCAGGTGTATTCATTAAGTTCCTAGAATTTCTAATTTAGTAACCCAGTTTGTTTTCGCCTACAGTATCAACCTTGCATAGCGAGTACTGTTTAAGAGCCTATGCATTACTTGATTGCGTAAGTAGAAATCGTTGAGTAGTTTAATGTTAACTGTACATACATTACAGTGCAAACGTCTTTGGCACCGGGTTTTTTTTTTTTTTTAAATAAATACTGTCTTTTTTTTTTTCCTCTTATGGATTAGTGTGTCAATAGAAAATAGTAAACTTCAGATTTTCCAACATTTGTCTCCTAAAGTATTAAATATGTTAATTTAGTTTTCGTTAAAGTAATGCATTAAAAACTTTACCACTTCTGACGATAAAATTATCACTTTTTATGCCTGTAGCTCAGTGCATTATCAAACAAAGATGACCAACCCTTACTTATGACCAATGATATAAAGAGTTGATTTGAAATAAACTGATTAGTGACAGATGTGAAGTCAAATCCGTTCAAAAACCTTCAAATCAATTCTTACCATGGCAAAAGTGAACATGGCAACAAGATACAAGATAGTTCACCTGCATCAGAAAGGTGTCTCCCAAGCAGAAATTTCACGGCAGACAGGTGTTTCAAGATGCGCTGTTCAAGCTCTTTTAAAGAAGTACAATGACACTGGCAAGGTTGAGGACCAAAAACGCAGTGGTCGGCCACGGAAACTGAGTTTATTGGATGAGAGATACATAAAACTAGCTTCTCTTTTAAATTTGAAAAAGTCCAGCACTGCTATCAGCTCTGAACTTGCAGAAACAACTGGAACCCAAGTACACCCATCTACGGTACAGAGGAGTCTTGTTAGAAGTTGTCTTCGTGGGCAAATTAATGATAAAAAGAAACTTTTTCAAAGTGGAAGCAAAGTCAAGAGAGTTACTGGAAAAAAGAAACTTCTTCAAAGTGGAAACAAAGTCAAGAGACACACAAAAATGTGAGGGCTAGGGTGTTGGAAGAGCATTGAGTTCTGTGACAATTGGAAAGGCCTCCACAGAGCCCTAAACAAGGTTGTCTGGGATTCCCAAGAGAGACCGGAGCAATGGTGACACCCAAAGTGTGCAGAAGAATTGTGGCAAGTTCACTAAGGCACTTGTAACAAACTGCAAGCCAGATTACTTCTAAAACTGCATGACAGGATAGCTAAGAGAACTGATGCAGCTTTAAAGGCGAAGAGTGGTCAAAACAAGTGCCCCTTATTGTACCTTTTTGATGTTTAGAACATTTTCAGTATTTTTGAAATCATCTGCACATTTCAGATTTTTTTTAACGTGTGCCAAAGATGTTTGCACAGTACTGTGGTGTTTGTGTTTTCTGGTTGAAAGGTAGTAAAAGCAAAGGGGCAACAATGTTGTTAGTTGAGTGCTTTTACAAAAAAAACAGACAAGTGTACAGCGATACACTAATGGATGTACATAAAGTCTATGAAGAGAATAAAACGGTCCCAAATGAGAGGGCTTGACTGTCAGATGTCTCATTGGTAGCCCACTTCAGCACATGATAAAGATGCTTAGTGTATTGATCAAGTTTTACTGTAGGATAGTAGGAAACATTGTCACATTTCTGGCGTAAAACAAGCAGGATAATTTTCATTCTTGTAAGCATTAACTTTTTCCAAAAAATGTAACCTTTTAATTGTTCAGGTTCCCCTGTTTGTACTGATAATTCTAGGTTTTCATAAAGTTTTACCAGCAGATACTTGGTCCTCAGAAAGCAAAACAAACAATCTGTGGAGGACCATATTTTCAGTGAAAACCTTTTTTTTTCATGGCTACAGTTTACAATCTGGTTCTTTTCAGGGTTGCAAGTACAGCATTTTCATATAGAGCATCATGTATAAGCATCTGTCACCTGATTGTCAAGATTCGGAGGCTAATAACACTGATCAATAGTAAACATTTTGTATGACTGAAAATAAGCTGTATACATGCTTACAAAAAACATATTGGGTGTAATTAAGTTATCATTGTACATTACTTTTAAAACAATTCTGGGAACATTTTGAAGCTACATCTTTCAAATTAGAAGAGGCTTTCTATATGTAGAAGTGTTTTTTTGTGACAGATCATAAATCACAGCTTTTATTTTCAAAGACTCAAAGATGCCTACAAATGCAGTATTAATTTGCTTTTAGACTCTTTATAGTACCAGGAGACACTCCTGTGTCTCAATTAGTGACATCTGTGCATGAAATAGTAGTATTTGCTTGAAAAGTAGAACTTCATTCCGTACATTAGCCTATGCTATACTTTTTAGGTTTGAGTTTACTTTGTCCCATTGAGCTTGTTCTTAAGCACAGATGAGTTGTCTCAAAAGGGATGATATAATAAAATGGTCATTTTTGGTAGCTAATTCTTGTCCAGAATTGTTTAATATTAATTATGTTTAATGTTTTATTACAGTTTTATAAATGTACTCCATCCAGTTTAATCTAAATTTTGCTGGTTTCTGCCTTTCACAGTGGAACTTTCTTTGTGTTTAACCGAAAATCCTGAGAAAGGGGGAGTGTTGTTTTTTTTCCTTTTTTTTTTTTTTTTTCTTTTTTCCCCCACTAGGTAAAAGAAGCTTAACTGTTTTCCTTCTTGAAGATCATTGGATTGGCATCATATTATATGTTTATTTACAAAATATTTTGGAAGACAACTGATTTCTCTTTGTGTCTGGCTGCTGGAAGTTTCTGGTAGCCCTCACCCCCCTTTTTCCCGCTCTTCTACACAGTCCTACAACTCATTTAATGAAGGCTGTGTTTAGAGATTTTTTTTTATTTTTTTTTTTTTTTTTTTTTAAACTTGCCTTTTTCACTGTGCTGTCACAAAAAGCACAAAAGTGAAGTTTTAACCCTCCATTTTAAACACACACCAACATACTCACAAACATACATACAAAGAACATATTTTTCTTCCAAGTCCTTTGTTGCTTGGCTGCTTAGAGATCTGGCCATGCATGAGCAAGAGAAAGCTTGTTGGTGATTTATATCAGCACCACAGTGTGACGGAGTGGGGGAAAATAGAAGAGTATTTGAAGGCCTCTGTCAATATAACTCATCGAGTGAGTGTTCCTTCAGGCCCACAGGACGAGCTGGTTGGAAGTGGGTTGAAAAGGGTGGACCCACTGAACCCAAACAGGTAACTGAGAATGTTAATTGTTTATTCAAGCAGTATTTATTTATTTATTTGTTTTTAACCCTTGATTATTTATTGTTGTGGTGTGCATGTAGCTTTTATTGTTAGTGATCAACTTAATTGCAGGAAGGAATGTTCCTGATTAATTCTTCAGTAGAATCACTTTGGAACCATTTTAGTATAACGCACAGTGTGTAGCCTAGTTGCGTGTGTAACGTGATATTCTCTATGTGTTGAACCAAGTGGAGATTAACCTAGTAGTCTTCTTGTATGTAGTCTGTCCGTCAGTCATAAGACTACTTAAAATTGAACTTCCACATTCATTTCTTGCATCCGATTGCTTCAGTAAGCAACTTTTATATAATGTCTTTGAAATGGGATTGTCATCTCAATGTATTTTGTCAGGTATGTACTAATAATGCTTAATTTCTTCTTTTTTCAGTTACATGTTTGGTTCAAATTAAAAGGTTATCTTCAGTATTTTATATGAATGGGCTAAAGTCAATTTGTATTTTATACATTAATCAGCAGCAACAGCACTTTGCTCATTTGACAGAATAATTTCCAATTTTTTAGACAATTCAAAGTGCAGATAATTAGACAGTGGGACATAAGTGGTTAATGTTTTTGAATGTTAAGGCTACTCTTAAATAATTCAAGTAAAATTAATAATCCATTGGTCAACTTACTTTTAAATTAAATAAGTGCAAGGAGAGCTGTTAACGGCACACAGTCTTTTTTTTTCTGAATCATTGCATTTATGGTTTGAATTCATGCCACATTAAGGTTATTTTTGAAGTGACAATTTTAATTATTTATTTATGTCTTTATTTTTTCAACACCACATTGCTCTATGAGAGAGAAAGTAAGTCTTGCAAACTGAATTGTGGCAAAAGGATGGTCAAATTATTATTATTGTTTTTTTTTTTTTTTTTACAAAGTTTTCAATTATTTATATATTCAAAATCTAAGTACAAAAATGTCTACATTTTGTGCATATTTTCTGTAAATTAGAGCATTATCACAAAATGTTGATGTACTGTACAGTGAATTAATATCTCATTCTGGCTGTTTTGTACCTTTTTGCTTGATAACCACTATAATTGTTACTACCCAATAACCCAGTAATAAAAGAGGCTTAAGTAAATATATTAAACTTCATTTTTCATTATAAAATTAATGCATTAGCAATATTTCATCTTCTCTATACATTTCTAAATATGTAGGACTTTATGGATATATATAACTCTTAAAATTTATCCAAAAGGAGGTATCTGAGGGCCTAATGGTGAAGTTAAGAAGTCATTCAAGAAGAAAACTTGCCAGCCCTTAAAGAAAATAGTGTCCGCAAGCAATCTTCATATTTCCTGGAATTCATTTTGTACCAAAGCTCAGTCGTGATGTCCAACCAAGGAAATGATTGTTACTTTTACTACTACTCTACGTGCACTAAGGTATTGGGCTTTGAAAACTCTTGAATGATTTATGCTTTCTTTGTTCTTAAAATATCATGGTACAATAAAATCAATTTGAGGAGATGCTTAATTTAATATTACATAACAGTGGTGGGTTAGGCAACTTCTGGCGTGCCAGTACTGTGATTTGGCCCCTGCTCACCATCCTATCTGTGTTGGTGTGTGTGGTTTTTTTTTAATATGAAAAGCAAGTTTAAATAGAAAATATGTAGAACATCTGTGTTCTGAGATTTGTATTAGAATAAAAAAGGTTTAGGTTAGTTAGGTTAAGTTTAGGTTCATGCAGAAGATGTACAATGCTCATATAGGTTGAAATGTCACCCACTCATCAAAATTGCAGCATTCACCTTAGAAAAAGCCCAGTCATTATTATTTAGTAGACTCTGAGAAATACGTTCTGGACAGAGAATATTCATTTCTTTTGTTGTAATCCCTTTTTTGACAGTAATTGTCCTTTACACTAATCAGGGATTTGCACATTAACTCTTTGAGGGCTGAATATTTTTTTTTTCCAAAAAACATAGTTTCTGAAAAGCAATGGTTTCACCCAGAAACCAACATAAAAGGTCTGTTGCCGCATGCTGCGGCTGCCAGTTTGCCAAGAATGTGCGTCAGGCTTGCTGCCAGGCTGTCTTCGCGTGGCTGGCCACAGTAGCAGTGCATTGCAATCTGGTTTTCTACCTCTTACCATTGTTAAGTGGCAGACCTACCTGGTGAACATTGTCAGCACCACAATTAGCTGGGGACCAGTCAGCTGAAGCTGGAACCTCTCGTTTGTCGTGATCTCTTGTATCAAAATTGGAGTCTGACAACTCATAATCCAGTTCAGAGATAATAGGCAAAACGTTGTCCACGGAGTATTTTGCTTTATCCATTCGCTTTGATCTCTCACCATTACGTCAGTACCATTTTTGCCGTTGCCTGCACCTTACTACTCACACGAGCGCCGGAAATCTCGGTCAAACCAATGAAGCTAACTTTCCTCCTAGCAACAAGAGTCCAACTAAAACATAGTTTGGTTTTGTCACTGTTTACAATTGATTGCCACTGTAAACTCCTCCTTTTGACAAAAGTCGACATCAGCCCTAAAAGAGTTAAATTCACTATTAAGTATTGCCATATTTACAGATAGCCTTGTACCAGTTGAACTCAAAATCCTTTTCCTTTCCTTTATTCCTGTTTTTGTCATCTCAATAGCAATACTCAGTGTATTTCTAAATGGCTCGAGAGGTCATTTGCCTGTTGCTTGTATATTGTCTTATAAGTTTATGATCTCTTCGATATCGCACAGTAAAAAAGGGTCATATAATCCTATAATCTGAAATTATTAAAGATAAGTATCAAAATAGTCACAAATTGCTGTAATATTTTTGATTACCAGAAGAAACGTGATCAATTGCATTTTTCATCTTTTTAGGGTGACAGCTGTCCATTTCGTCACTGCTCTGCTGCATTGGGCAGTGAGACCATATGTACCTTGTGGCAAGAAGAACGTTGCTTTAGAAAGGTTTGCAAGTTTCGGCACATGGAGATAGAAGTGAGTTTGACATGCAGCACTAAAAAATATGTTGTGATAATATAATGCATTATAAATGCTATGTTTGCTAATGTAAAAATATAACTGATTAATCGTGAATGCCCAATTAAAGAATTGTATTGTGTAGTATGTTTTATGTATGCTTTTGGCATACCTCTTACTATAAAAGTTGAAACTGTCTAGGAAAATAAACATTTTTCTTGTGTTCAGAAAAAGCGAAGTGAGATCCCCTGCTATTGGGAGAAGCAGTCTGCTGGTTGTCAGAAGGTGAACTGTGCTTTTCACCATGAGAAGCCTCGTATTATTAATGGACAATTTCTTCCTGCAAGTAAAGGTATGTTAGCCGTCTTGACCCTTCTCTATCCAATCTGTATCCATCTGTATGACTTTCCACATACATAGTTTAAATTTAGATAAATCCTAATTTGGATATTCTACAAGCTTATACACAAGTAAAATATGAATTTTTTGGCAGCTTATTGTAGTCCAGAATCGCAAAAAATCATGAATTTTTTTTTTTTTAAAAAGCCCTTTACTTCTTTCTTTGGTGCTTTGTATGTGGACAGATTTATTCATACTCTTACAGCTCATTGAAAACATGCTTTATACCTCATGAAAAGAGACTAAATGAATAATTGTCCCATGCCAACCTGCATGAGTTTGATATGTCATCAAGATAGTAACGCAAGTGTGAAAAGAGAAATTAATGCTTATTCTACAAGATGCCCTGGACACATTGTTGGTACCCCTAGAAAAGATAAATCACTCTAATTCAATTATTCATTCATTTCCACACTAGCTTTCTTTAATTGGTATGACAAATCTACAATTATGCAATCAGTTATCCGGCCTATTTAAATGGAGGTAAGTAGTCACTTTGGTATCTTTGTTTGTCCAACAACGAACATGGACCAGAGAAAGCAAATGAGAGAGTTGTCTGAGGAGACTGGAAAGAAAATAGACAAGTACACTGCTTGACAAAAGTTTTAGAACACCCCAGTTTGTCTTTTTTTTTTTTTTTTGTTTAAATTTAAAAAGTGTAATTAGTTGAAATGTAGTGAATGACCTAAAATGTAATTTTTTTTTTAATTTCCCATTGTTTATGTGTTCTATGCCAGTGTAATACTGTCCAAGTTGTACTTCAGGAGGGTATAGTAACACAGTCTGTTCCAACTCTGCTTTAAGACGGGGTTTTAATCAACAGAAGTTGGCACACCTGTGCAAATTGAGGGAACTTGCAAGGCTTAATTTACTTTAATTGCTGCAGAATATCTGTAGGTTGTAACCAATAGTTGTTCCCTGAATAAGGTCCATTTGTAATATTTTGAAAATTCCCTTTTTCCAGCTTTTGCTAACCTTAAACTTGAAATTTTAACCTCCTGCAGTTTACTGCTTACCTTTTCACCCTTTTAGGTCATTCATTGCAGTTCACATGATTAAAAGAAAAACTGAGGTGTTCTAAAACCTTTCACCAGATATGTTTGTTAAAGGCAATGGCCGTTAAGACCATCTCCAAGCTGCTTGTGCCTTTGACAACAGTTGCAAATATTAAGAAGTTTGAGGTCCAAGGGGACTGTAGTCAACCTCCCTGGATGTGGTCACAAGAGTAAGATGGTCCCAAGAAGGATAATGAGCATGGTAGACAAAAAACTGGAGACATCTTCCATAGAGATAACAAGCTGAATTCCATGGTCAAGGTCCATCAGTGCCTGTTTGTACCATCCATCGCTTTTTAAATGACAGTGGGCTTAATGGAAGAAGAAACAGGATGACTGCACAGTTGAAAGAAAAACAGTCAGACTGGAATTTACTAAAATGCATATTGACAAGGTGCATCCTTTAAGACAAAACTAGAGCTTTTTGGCAAGGCGCATCTAAAATCTACTCAATGTAGACATACAAAAAAAAATGAAGTTTTCAAAGAAAAGAACACCATACCAGCTGTGAAGCATGAAGGAAGCTTGATTGTTTTTTGGCTGCTTTGCTGGTTCTGGAATGGGGTGCCTTGAGCTTGTACAGGGAACAATGAAATTTCAGCACTATCAAGAAATTCTGGAACGAAACATACTCTCCGGTGTCAAAAAGTTCTGCCTCAATCACAAGTCATGGATCTTGCAACAGGTTAATTACCTGAGACACCCTGCTAAAAACACCCAAGAATGGCCAAGAACAAAACCATTGGATAATTATGATGTGGCCTTCTGAGATCACCGATTTCAATCCTATTGATCATCCATGGAAAGAACTGAAACATGCAGTCTGGCACCCTTCAGATGTGACACAGCTGGAGCAGTTTGCTCAAGGTGAAACTTGACAGGTGCTGAACTCTCATTGAGAGGTATAGGTATCGGTTGTTTGCAGTGATAAGGTTGTACAACAAAATAGTTCTATAATTTTTGTTCATGCCATTTTCATTTGTTTTTTTTTTTTTTTTAAATCTGTTGCCTCAAAACACTAAAGCAAAGTCTGATTTTTGTTAAATACGAAATAAACAATGATGGATGCCTATTACCTTATTATTATTTCATGGAGTTGTATCAACAAGTTTTCTGGACATGCCAAATTAAAAATACATGTTTTGTTTTGTTTTACAAAGCACATCCCAAAAAAGAAGTAGAAGAGGAAGAGCAGCAACCCCCCCAAACTGCAGTTCAGTCATCTGCACCTGCAAATCCACCAAATCCCCAGCTGCGTGGGGTAATGAAAGCTGAGAATTCCGAGAATGTTCCTAGTCCTACTCATCCCCCAGTTGTCATTAACCCTGTGGATGATGATGAGGATGATGATGGTAATCATTTTTTTTTTTTTTTTTAATTTAAGTTCGTACATTTATTTATAGGTTCGTATACATTTTCTTTTTTCATTATTACCCCTTTTCACAGTATTCCTGTTTGAACCATTATGCTGTTGTTTTCAAGTAGTATTGTAGGACTGAAAAATATATTGGTATATTGATTGCTTTCTTTGGAGATCCAGTTATGTGTCTTTTATTATGCTCTGGCTTTCAAAAAAGACTTCTAATGCAAGTGTATTCAGTGTAATCTGCAAAAACCCATCTATAGTCAGAGTAATGTTTATAAGGTATCAGCATTGTAAGTTCAGAATTCCACAGGAGAAAACACACATGTTTTGATCAAGAACTCAATTGTCTGTCTTTAATAAATGTACTGTGTGGCAGTTTATTTCTTTTAAAAGTTGAGGAAGAAGTGTGGCCTGCATTTTTTTTGTCATAAATTTTATAAACTTTTGCCTCGCTCGATTTGACGAAATAGATAACGGTATTGGGTGGTTAACGGTTTTAAGGTGTACACTCTTCTGCTGCAGCTCTTGTCTTGTGTGTTCCATCTGTTCACCTCTGGCTTGTTCTCATATTAAGTAAGTCTTTGATGTGAATTAGAGGTGGTAGTTTACAGGACAGTGGTTATCTCCAAGATCCCACCTAGCGAGATTTACTTTTAGGGGATTATCCATTTGATTTCTAGCCCTATCCCAAACATGGTATAGAGATCATTTACAGTGCCCTCAGTAATTTTTTGGACAAAGACACGTTTTTCCTTGATGTATACCTCTGCTCCACAAAACACATTCAGATGTGATTAAAATGCACATTGCGGACTATATGCAAATACCTTTAGCCACACCTTGTAGAATGACCACATGACAATTTTTATACATGGTCCCTGCAATTCAGAACACCATAGTTTTTGGGAAATAGCAGTGGTAGGTGTATTAAAGCAGTCATATTTATTACTATACATGCAAGGAATATGCAACAATGACTGCTTGAAGTCTATGATTCATGGACCTCACCAAGTGCTGAGTATCTTCTCTGGTGATGCTCTTCCAAGCCTCTAATACAGCCATCTTAAGCTCCTGCTTTTTCACCTTAAGTTTTCTCTTCAGAATATTTAAATTTGGTGAGTTGTTTGGCCATTCAAGAATTCTCTATTTTTTAACTTTGAAAAACTCCTGTGTTGCCTTAGCAGTAGGTTTGGGATCAGTATCTTGTATGATTAAGCACCATCAAATGAGTTTGGAGGCATTTACTGGAACTTGAGCAGATAGGATGTTTCTGTACACCTTAGAACTCATTGTGCAACTGCTATCAGCAGGTTACATCAATGAAGAGAAGTGTGCTAGTGGCAGTCATAGGTGAACAAGCCCATAATACTTCTATCACTATGTTTAAGCAGAGGAGGTGTATGCTTTATATCTCGGACAGTTCCTTTTTGTTTCTACAGTTGGCTCTGGTACAGGTTAGTTTTTGCCTTGTCTGCCTCCAGTACCTTTTTGGAGAATTATGCAGGCTCTTTAAAGTTTTTCTTTTTTTTTTTTTTCTTCATTTCTTTGGCTAACTTGTGGTTTTCATCTTGTAGTTTGGGCACAGTATTACTGTTCACAAAGTCTTCTGTGGATAGTAGTCTCTTGATATATCTGCACCTGAAGTCTGTTTCTGTTTGACAGGTGTTTGGGGCTTTTTCTTTACCCATAATTAGAATTCTTTTGTCATCAGCAGTTGGTGTCTTCCTTGGTTACGAGTTCCTTTACGATTACTGGGCTCACCAATTTGTTCCTTATTCTTAATGATACTTCAGACAGTTGATTTAGGGAATGCCCTAAATTTTATTGATGTCGGATCAAAAAACTCACAGTTCGGATCAGATCACGGTTTTAAGTCACGGATCGGATCAATTTTCGGATCATCAAAAAAAAAAGATGACAAATTTAACTCTCCTTTTATTTAGTTAAGTATTTTTTGCTCGTTAAAAAACATTCAACTCAAGACTCATTCCACTCAATTATATAAATACAAATTAAGGTGCAATATAGGGCATGATAACAATTTCCTTTAATGTGGACACATTAAAAAAACAACTTTAAATGCAATTTAAGGCATCATTCCTTCTTATTTTGAACATGGAGAGAGAAATAAAAATTAGCTTATGTCCACATCATCAAAAAAGAAGAAAGAAAGCAAAGCAGACCTGAGCTTATAATTTCAATTTTTTTTTCAAAAACATAAAGATGTCTACATTTTCTGGGGAAACTGTAGATCTCTTTGCTGTAACTATGTCCCCTGCTGTTGTGAACACCCTCTTGATAGGCACTGAAGTGCCAGTACAGGGCTTCATATCTCCCACTCTGCTGTGATGTAATCAGCGGTCACGGTCACATAGCTTTCTGTTGCCCTGGAGGTCCACCCGTCTATAGTGAGGGCCACAGAAGATGCCTGGGACAGTTCAGCCATAACTTTTGACTTTTCCTGCTCATACATATTTGGGACGATATTGTCACTGAAGTGAGTGCGCGACGGAATATCATAGCGTGGCTCAAGCACATGTATCATATGTTTAAACCCCTTGTTTTGCACAACGGAATATGGCCTCATGTCTGCAGCAACAAACCCCCCAATAGCTTTTGTAATAGCTTTAGCCCGGTCTGATTGGGCAGCAAATGGCTGCTTAAATGCCGCGGATATTTTTGGTTATTTTTGGTATACTCGGGAAATTAACGCAACACGTACGTGAGTTGCAGTACCAGCAAAAAATCGGGGGGCACATTGTGCTAAAAGTCGGAACGTGACGTCAGTGTCTCTGTTTACTATCTACATGTGACAGAAAGCCTCTATGCAGATCCTACGGGATGAATGCTTCGATGTGGTGAAGCAAAATGCCGACATACAGATGTATTCGTGGTGCTTTTATATTCAAGCATCGCATATTCCCGAACGTAATGACACGATACATTTTAAAAGTCTCACATACCATCGTTTGTGCCGTTTTTTTTATTTTTGCAACTTAACAACAGCAACATAATGTATAGCGTTATATTTGAGCCACTGAGGAAAGAAATAAAGGACATGGTGAAAACGTGTATTTTGTGATTAAAGTGGAAATTTCAGCTTTAATCTCAAAATGTCCACTTTAACTTCGTAGTTTACTTTATCATTAATGCAGACCATCGTAAATGTCCTCCTAGGGCTGGGCGATTTGGCCTAAAATCAAAATCTCGATTAATTGAACATTTTAACTTGATTACGATTAATGAGCGATTATTTTATTTATTATTTTTTTATTTTTTTGCCCTCATAGTTCACTGACAAGTTTTGTACAGTAAATATGCTCACATATTACAAGGGAGAGATTTTTGAATGAAGGGTGCATTACTTGGTTTTAAAATAATTGAAGGAAATGCACTACTGTCTGTGATTATTTATTGAACATCAATGTTGAACAACTGAAATTAAAGCACACATTGCCTAAAACGAACAGCCACTTTCTTCTTATAAAAAAAGTAAAAATAAATAACTTGCACTTTTGGAAACAAAATAAATTATTTTCAATGTTTTTCTTATTAAAAGTAGAAAATAAGCAGTATCTCTTCTAAATAAAATAACTCTTTTATATATACTGTAAATAATATTTTAAACAGTGCATTTCTTGCATCTTCTGTATTTTAATGTGCAATTTATCAATGTAAACAACAGATTGTTGTAATGAAAATAGAACTCTGTTGCATGAGGTGATCTTCGCGATCTTGTCATGTCACTATATGAACATGAATTTACTCTGTTCTTACTAAGAAACACGAGCTTGTTAACCTTTTCAGGTTTCAGGCAGGACCTGAGGCATGTAACAATGTTTCCGCCCAAACTGAAAACCCGCTCTGATGGGGAGCTAGTAGCTGGTATGCAGAGATACTTTTTGCCACCTTACTTAGAGTGGGAAAGTGTACATGATGCTTCCTCCACCAGTCCAGTGGATTTGCCTCATTGCACTGCTTACAATATGTGTTCCACTGGTGCTTCCTTTTCAATTGTCTGTTGCTGCACTTTCTCACATATATTGTTAGTGTGTACTGTAGAGAGACAAGTCACCCGTTTGACATCATGCCATGCCACTGATGCCAAGTTTTCTGCCCGCATGAAAACCGTATGTCACCTCTTTTCATCGTCAGCCTGTCTGGCTTCAACTGTGAAGGATGTGTCTTCTGTTCACCCTCACTGTGCCACAAGCTCCAATTCCCCTGCTCTGTAGCTCCATAGACAATTTTTATACATGACCAGAATTGTTCATGTACACAACATGACCCAAGTATTCATAGCCCTGAAGCAGCTAAAGCACTACCTGACTTGACAGTTCTCGCTTTGAAAGAAATACTTTCTTGAATGTGTAATTATTTTCAGGCAGAAACCAGTGTTTGCTTCTGCCAGTACAAAATCCTTTATGCCATACTTTGTGGGCTTGTCTGGCATATATTGGCGGAAAAAAATGTGTCCCTTGTATTTTATCATAGATTCATGCACAGACACATCACAGCCAGGCTGATAAAATTGTTTATATGTTGATTCCACAATGTCAAGCAGTGGCTGAACTTTATACATGGGGCTATAGCCTGGCTCACCCCTTGGGATTTGCTTGTGGTTATCACAGAAGTGAATAAAACTTTGCAGCAGCACGTACCTATCATGTGGCATAACTTGTCCAAAGCCACTAGGGGACAAAGCACATTTGGACCAATGCTCCCTAAAGTATTACTGTATCACCAGTCTAGTCCCATCTCTCTTTGTAATGCCACAAAGCCCTTCATCTCATCTTTTGTTGTGGTTTTCCACTTTGAAAAATGAGAATGCAGTGCAAGAATAGCCCACGATTCAAACAATTGCTCTGCATACCTGTTTGTCTTATCTGACAGTAGCTGAAAAGGAGCCTCAGGAGAGAACAGCCTGCAGTAGTCCAGCGGCTGGTAATATGTCGTGTCCAACAGCAAGCCATGCTGTCTTGTGAAGTCTGGTAGCCAGTTTGGCTGCCACGGATCAATGTGTGGGTATTCCTCCCACACGAACCTTGCCGAAGGTGCATCGGCTGTGCAAATGTGCTCAGCTGGCAGCTGATTGGCTTGGGCGGCATCGGCTGGTGTCCGATCAGCAACAACATTTATTTATATAGCACATTTTCATACAAATAATGTAGCTCAAAGTGCTTTACATGATGAAGAATGAGAAAAAAGACTAAATAAATAAGAATTAAAGTAAGACGAAACCGACTCGGCGATAATGCACAAAACATCGTCTGCTGAGTATTTTCTTTTCTGCATTCACTTTACTCCATTATGAGATGTCAATGCCATCTTGCCTTTGTTTACATTCCGTAACTCGCGCATATGCAAGGATTAGATGCAGAGCCAGTGAGTCTAACATTCCTCCAAGCAGTGAGGGAATGCCTGTGACGTAACAGTGAGTTTTGTCGCCATTAACAGCTGATTGTCGCCCTCTACTCCTGGATGTCGACTTTTGTCGACATTCTCCCTCAACCCATCCTGTCGACATTTGCCCTAAAAGAGTTAAATGTTGCTTGTTTACTGTCCATATTCTTTTGAGTAATGTCCGTTTTTAATTAAAAAAAAAAAAAAAGCCTGATCTCCTCAGTGTAGCATCCATCCTCTTCCGCTTATCCGGGGTAGGGTTGCGGGGGCAGCAGCTTAAGCAGAGAGGCCGAGACTTCCCTCTCCCCGGCCACTTCTTCCAGCTCTTCCGGGAGAATCCCAAGGTGTTCCCAGGCCAGCCGGGAGACATAGTCCCTCCAGAGTGTCCTGGGTCTTCCCCGGAGCCTCCTCCCGGTTGGACGTGCCCGGAACACCTCACCAGGGAGGCGTCCAGGAAGCATCCTGATCAGATGCCCGAGCCACCTCATCTGACTCCTCTCGATGCGGAGGAGTAGCGGCTCTACTCTGAGCCCCTCCCGGATGACTGAGCTTCTCACCCTACCTTTAAGGGAAAGCCCAGACACCCTGCGGAGGAAACTCATTTCAGCCACTTGTATTAGTGATCTTGTTCTTTTGGTCACTACCAATAGCTCATGACCATAGGTGAGGGTAGGAACGTAGATCGACTGGTAAATTGAGAGCTTTGCCTTACGGCTCAGCTCTTTTTTCACCATGAAAGACCGATGCAGAGCCCGCATCACTGCAGATGTCGCACCAATCTGCCTGTCGATCTCACGGTCCATTCTTCCCTCACTCGTGAACAAGACCCCGAGATACTTGAACTCCTTCACTTGGGGCAGGATCTCTCCCCCAACCCTGAGAGGGCATTTCACCCTTTTCCAGCTGAGGACCATGGTCTCGGACTTAGAGGTGCTGATTCTCATTCCAGCCGCTTCACACTTAGCTGCGAACCGTTCCAGAGAGAGCTGAAGATCACGGCCTGATGAAGCAAACAGGACAACATCATCTGCAAAAAGCAGTGACCCAATCCTGAGTCCACCAAACCGGACCCCTTTAACACCCTGGCTGCGCCTAGAAATTCTGTCCATAAAAGTTATGAACAGAATCGGTGACAAAGGGCAGCCCTGGCGGAGTCCAACTCTCATTGGAAACGGGCTCGACTTACTGCCGGCAATGCGGACCAAGCTGTCTCTCCTCAGTGTAGCTTCTCTTTTAATTGCTTTGCCAGCAAGGCCCACTTTCACAGCAAGTTTAGCTGGATAACTTCTTCCATTACTCTCCATGCACAGAATGGCTCCTCGGGTTCCTTTTTAACAACTTTATTATTCCACTGTCCTTAATGTAAAGGACAGTATTCCCAGTGTTTTAGATCTCTTGAAGTCTATGTAGCTGCTCATATGACACCAGGTCAGGTCAGGCTTGGGGAGCATGCACTCTTAACAATATTGTTGCCGCACTCACCACACAACGAAGCAGCTCGGGAGCCTGGTTGACAAGCCCCCAAGCAGACATGCAGTCCGGTCCCACCCTCCAGAAATGACCATCTAACTCCCGCAGCCAGTTGTTACGTGGGTGTCCCCTTGGCTTGGTCCAGCTGCTTGTGTCCTCAACAATGGGGATCCTGAGTGCCAGGTCACCCTTGGGGATTCGCGCCACATGGCTGTAGAGCCGTAACTGATGGTCCCTCTCAATGCAGGTAATATGCCTCATTTGGGACTCCATCAGCAACCACTCATTTAACTCAAAGTGAAACCAGTGGTACCCAAAGATTCTCCAAAGAGATAAAGTACCGAAAGGAGACCAGTCTTATTCTTGGGTCACACTCTCCGCAAACAGATACACTGCTGATGGCTTTGCCTAAGAGGTCATTAAAGGCCTGGATGTTGGTTTTTATCCAGGACACTCGCAAGCCCAGATACTCTGATCCCTCATGCAGTCTCTCGAGAGCCCCGATCAGATCCTTCATTGACTCTGAACATCACAGCATCGGCAAAGTCAAGTTTAGTGAATCTCTGTTTACCAACAGATGCCCCACAGCCGCTGGACCCTACAACCCTGCCCAGCACTCAGCTGATGCCCCATATAGGAGCACTACAGCTTAATTACTATGAAATTTAGAAAACCAGATGTTGAAAAACAATTTTTTTTGAAATTGTCCAATTTATTGACAACTGTTTGAAGTGAAAATTGGCCAATTTTGGAATGGCAGTAAGTCAATCAGAACATGATAGATTTTTTTTTTCTTCCCCCGCTGTGCACTACATTAGTAGGGAATGGGCCCAGGGCTGTCTGAATAGCCTTCAGATTTGTGCAGGCCTCCATAAAATTAATTTCGATAACAAAGTGGATTGGTTTATGCTGTCTTTACTTATACCATCTGCATTGACTGTTGCAAAAACTTGATTACTGATAAATTCCTAGCATTTTGCGAACAACAATTTTTCCAGCTACCCTGTTTTTGGTGTTTTATGTTGTGAAAAAAAAATCTGTGGCACTGTCAAACTAATGATAGTTTTATTTGTATTACAAATGTGTGGTATTGCCAAAATGTCTTGTTGCACTACTTGATACCCGTGATTGCACACTGTTTCCACGATTTTCTAATGTTTTGTAATTAATAATGCAGACCATTGGGTGAGACAACAGGTGGTTTAATCATTGTGATTTTACAATTTAATTACTAGCCACTCGTGAGCAGAATACAAATATTTTTATCAATTTCTTTGACAAATTACTTTTTTTTTTCTTCTTTGTTTATGGGGTATTATTTAACCTAGTCTCTCGGTTAGAAGAAAAAAAAATCCTGGCAGAGAGAGACGGGAGACGTGATCTTCACGTTAAGATCACGGAAGACACTTAAAAGACCCGCGAGACAAAAGAGAATGTCCATGGAGCATCTCGTGGGGACCTTAAACATGAGACTTTGTGCCAAGAGATTGACCCAGGACCGTCTCGCGATGACGCAGAACATGAGATTCTTGCAAGACACGCCCTACTTACAACAAAAATCAAATATGACCACGGGCAGCAAAACATTGAGTCGTGTGAAGGATTTGAACACACACAGATCCAGGGTTTCAGCGCATATAAAGCATATAAGGACAATACGTTATAAATGAAATGTCGACGACTAAGCGAAAAAGAAAGCAGTGTGGAGAAAAGAGACTCAGAAGCATTAGAGAGAAAAAAGAGCAAAAAAGAACGAATAATCTAGGTGAAAATTCAGAAAATAAGGAAAGTAATTATCAGCCCGGAACAAGTGTAATTTGAAGAAAAACATGTTCAAATTGGGCTCAGAATTAAAAGACAGTAAAAGACAAAGTAGAGCTTCATAAAGACGTTCACAAACGTTGGCGCTATACACTTGCAGAGCAGGGTAGAGATTATGAAAGCAGTGGAATACGAAAGGCTAAAAAAAAAACGGCGCAATTCACATGTGGAGAAAGTTAAAGAATATGAAAGCAGGAAAATTAGAAGGTATAGAAAAAGTAAAGATCACAGTAGCGCAAACAAATGGAAATTATTACCCAAAAAAGGGAAAGTAATCACCATGGACCAGGTGTCATTGGGGGGCAAAAAAAAAAGGCAGGACAAAGCGAGGTCAGAAATAAGACAGTAGAAAACAAAGTAAAACGTCATAAAGAGGTTAAAAAACAAGGGGGCCAAACACATGCAGAGCAGGTTAGAGATAATGAAAACTGGAATTCAAAAGACTCAAAAAAAAAAAAAAAAAAAGGTGTGAAACACATGCAGGGCAAGATACAGAATATGAAAGCAGAAAAAAACGACAGTGTCAAAACAAAGGAAGTAAACATTGCATTAGCGCATAAAAAGAGAAATTTATTACTTGGAGAAATAACGAAAAGGCGAATAGAGATCGAATATATGGACATAGGTAATATGTCAGAAGTATATAAATATTGTAAGGCTTTGAAGTTTTAAGTCAGAGAATTTCAAAAATGTAGTTTACCTCACATGCATTTATAGGTTACTTTGCAAAAAAAATTATCAACTGCTAATAATGCAGATCGTTTTGTCTGTGCTAAAATTCCAAACAGATAAACTCATCCTGAATTATGGTACAGAGTCATTAAACACGTCTCACTGACCTCCTTTAAAAGATTCAGCATATTGGGACTCCAAAGATTCCAAATATTGTTTTTACAGAAGTTCTGAAATAAAAGTGAAACTAATGAAATAGCAACAATTCAAAGAAAAAATAATCTTAAAAGTTGTATCCATAAAAACCAAACATTGGGGTTGGCGAGCGAAGCCCCCTAGTAGTAATTAAAATTAGATCTTAGGTGTTATAGGACTCCATTCTACCCTTTTACTATTTTGCTAAATATGTCTGAGTTAAGCATACTTGCATCAGATTTAGTTATGCAGGATGTTATATTGTCTTCTCCTCTGCAGGTCAGGTACCCTAAATGAATACTATTTTATGAATTTGTTTTGTTTTTTTTTTTTTTTGTTTTTTTTTACAATTCACATCATTATTTCTTAGAAACGTAATTAGTGTAGTCGGTATCGGGTCATCTCATGTTTACACAGAGTTTAGAACAGGTTGTAAGTATATAATTAAACAAGGAATTAAGTAAATACTAAAATTTGTTGAAAATTATTCTTAACATTTAGGCCACCAATGAAACCGATTAAAATATATATTTTCCCCATGAAAAAACACTGTTTTTTTGTATGTTTTCAGATCAGTTGTCTGAGGAGGGAGAAACTGGATTGGAAAGATCAGATGACCCACCAAATTCGTTGCAGTTTATTTCAGCAAGGTCAATTGGAAATTCAAAACAAGGTAAAGTGTGTTTTGTGGCGTTCTCTTTGCTAATGTAAGTTTCTTATTCCCTGTATCTAAGAGCATTTAGGACAATGTACCAGGATTTTGATTACTATGATTTATGGCAACTTATGAAAGTCTACATATGTTTTTCACTTTTCGTTTTGTGATCTGAACATCGCTAGTTGCTGGGAAACAGGCTAATATGCTTGCGGCAATAATACAAAATGGCTTATTCAGAACATTAAGATAATAGTAGATGGATATACAGTGGTGTGAAAAACTATTTGCCCCCTTCCTGATTTCTTATTCTTTTGCATGTTTGTGTCACGAAATGTTTCTGATCATCAAACACATTTAACCATTAGTCAAATATAACACAAGTAAACACAAAATGCAGTGTTTAACTGATGGTTTTTATTATTTAGGGAGAAAAAAAATCCAAACCTACATGGCCCTGTGTGAAAAGTAATTGCCCCCTGTTAAAAATAACCTAACTGTGGTGTATCACACCTGAGTTCAATTTCCGTAGCCACCCCCAGGCCTGATTACTGCCACACCTGTTTCAATCAAGAAATCACTTAAATAGGAGCTGCCTGACACAGAGAAGTAGACTAAAAGCACCTCAAAAGCTAGACATCATGCCAAGATCCAAAGAAATTCAGGAACAAATGAGAACAGAAATAATTGAGATCTATCAGTCTGGTAAAGGTTATAAAGCCATTTCTAAAGCATTGGGACTCCAGCGAACCACAGTGAGAGCCATTGTCCACAAATGGCAAAAACATGGAACAGTGGTGAACCTTCCCAGGAGTGGCCGGCCGACCAAAATTACCCCAAGAGCGCAGAGACAACTAATCCGAGAGGTCACAAAAGACCCCAGGACAACGTCTAAAGAACTGCAGGCCTCACTTGCCTCAATTAAGGTCAGTGTTCACGACTCCACCATAAGAAAGAGACTGGGCAAAAACGGCCTGCATGGCAGATTTCCAAGATGCAAACCACTGTTAAGCAAAAAGAGCATTAGGGCTCGTCTCAATTTTGCTAAGAAACATCTCAATGATTGCCAAGACTTTTGAGAAAATACCTTGTGGACTGATGAGACAAAAGTTGAACTTTTTGGAAGGCAAATGTCCTGTTACATCTGTCATAAAAGGAACACAGCATTTCAGAAAAAGAACATACAGTACCAACAGTAAAATATGGTGGTGGTAGTATGATGGTCTAGGGTTGTTTTGCTGCTTCAGGACCTGGAAGGCTTGCTGTGATAGATGGAACCATGAATTCTACTGTCTACCAAAAAATCCTGAAGGAGAATGTCCGGCCATCTGTTCGTCAACTCAAGCTGAAGCGATCTTGGGTGCTGCAACAGGACAATGACCCAAAACACACCAGCAAATCCACCTCTGAATGGCTGAAGAAAAACAAAATGAAGAGTTTGGAGTGGCCTAGTCAAAGTCCTGACCTGAATCCAACTGAGATGCTATGGCATGACCTTAAAAAGGCGGTTCATGCTAGAAACCCCTCAAATAAAGCTGAATTACAACAATTCTGCAAAGATGAGTGGGCCAAAATTCCTCCAGAGCGCTGTAAAAGACTCATTGCAAGTTATCGCAAATGCTTGATTGCAGTTATTGCTGCTAAGGGTGGCCCAACCAGTTATTAGGTTCAGGGGACAATTACTTTTTCACACAGGGCCATGTAGGTTTGGATTTTTTTTTCTCCCTAAATAAAACCATCATTTAAAAACTGCATTTTGTGTTTACTTGTGTTATATTTGACTAATGGTTAAATGTGTTTGATGATCAGAAACATTTTGTGTGACAAACATGCAAAAGAATAAGAAATCGGGAAGGGGCAAATAGTTTTTGACACCACTGTATGCAGGTATTTACAGACGTCGGTGAATAACGAAAAGCTTTAAACATTTGTGTTTTCTTGGTGTGATCTTTTTCTGTAGAGAAGGGCTCAAAAGTTGCAAGTTCTTTTTCTTTAAATTTTAGTCTTAAGGAAGAGCTCCAGGAAACATTCAATCAGGACTGTATTTTAAATACTCTTGCAAAAGTTCTGGCCTTCCAGTTCTGTTATGTTTATCATTATAAAAGTCTATGTCTGGGCTTTGATTGTGCCATTGCTTTTCTTCCCCAGCATATCAATATTTGCTAATCTCTCCACATAGCTCCTTGACTGACACTGCTTTGAATTAATGGAAGGTTAGGTCAGTTTTACTTTCAGTAAGGTAACACCAGTAACCTCTTGGGTTTTCACATTTAGTGGTAGTAGGCCGTACTTTTTTATAGTCTTAAGGGATTTACAATACACAGTGGTCCACTTTTGTTAGTATGAAAATTAAGTGTGTTGGGCGTTTGAGAATAAATTGACTCCATTTTTCAGCAAGACTAATGTGTTGCTTTAGGTATGGTTTCTATTACTTGCACACCTTGCTGTCCTTAATCATGTCTAGGTTCACGGCAATAACATCCAGCTCCATTTTGGACAGCCTTTTGCAGTTATGTTCCTTACTAAATTATGCTCTTGAGTAGTGGGGTTGCTCCAACATTTCTTTTTGCTACACCCTCAGCAGTAAGAATCCTGCTATGGATCTGAAGTTAATGCCAGGCAGAGTACAAATCTAGTGGTTTTAATGGATTATTGAGTAGCAGGTTAAGGAGTAGGCATTTTGCTGTTAGTTTTTTGGGTGCACCCAAGGATAACCGTTTTGGTTGTTAATTTTTACAAATTTTGTCTGTTAGTGCTAACAGTAGTAGAGTTGTTGCTTTTGTGTTCAGTATCCATGTGTGGAAAACTATGCCACACTGAGACATCTTTTGGATATCATTTACTTGTGTGTGATATGTGTTGTTGGATGAGACCCAGAAACATCCTTCCAGATTACTTAATTTATGCTGAAGTGTATCAGTGAAAGAAGTGGCTTGCAGTTTTTAGCAGAGGACTTCCCATATCAAAGCAAAGTGGGAAATACCACACTCTCCTAATTTACAGTGTTCCCTAAAGAAGTAAAATGTATGTTTTCCATTTTGTCTTTTGTTTGCCAGAATGGTGCAGTACATACAGCACACCACAAACAATGTTCTGTAGCGATCATACTGCTGGTATGTTTGAGTATATGGTCTTTGTCCTTGAATTAAGAGGTGTAACAGTAAAAGTTGTTCGTAGACATGGTTGTGTTAGGTTATCTAATAAATTTCTTATTTTGTTTTTGCAGATAGCACCTTCAATTTTGGTATTAAAACACTTGAAGAATTACGACTCAAAAAGGCAGTGACACAGAGTCAAAAGAAAACTGGTACTTTCTGTTCTACCCTTAATTGTGTTTTGTATTTTGCTTGATTGGAGTGTGCATTTTGAAACATTTTAGGAATTTTACTTGAACTATGTTTTACTAGTTATAATTATGTTGGCAGTTATTTCTTTATACTTAATTTCTTTAACTGGAATATTTTATCCTTTCAATATTTCCTTTCTTTTACTGAAACCGTAATGCTCATAGCCTTATTTGGGATAATTGCAAGGGGAAGAAACTGTACTGTATCTATTGCTTATTTATCCTAAATTTGCAGGTGATGGATTGGATTCTTTGAATTCTGGTCATGAGAAACATCAGGCAGCCGTGGAGAAAGAGAATTTGAGGACTGTGTGCCTGAGTTCTTCATTTACCAAGGAAGGTCAGAGTTATTTATTAAAATTTAAGATTTTAAGGAATACTCCACCTAAAAATTATTATTATATGTTACCTGTGCCATGTACTTTGTAGTGGTGGCTGAGAAAAGTTTTTAATTGGATATTTTCATGTAGAGCATAACAGAAATTAGTGGTTGCCAGTGCTATACAATGCCAAACAATATGAAAAATGTCCATGGGGTGGGAGAAATCTAGAATTACTCTGTTAGCATTATCCAAATGTCCTTTATTCATTTGGTTGCTCAAAATCTGCAAAACGAATGCTTTTTTGCTAAATGTTAAATACTTCTAGAATTATCAACATGTAGATTTATAATATTTGTATGTGCCAATAATTACAGAAGAACTATTAAGTGTTGAGTCAAATTGCTGTTTGTTTTGAATTGCGCTGCACATGAGCAACACTAGCCACAACATATGAACAGGCTGCACATGCATCAGGCAAAATCTGAAGGTCAGCTGTTGGTTTACCAAGTAAAAATGACTAAGACAAAATTGCTGGACAATTTTTGGTATTTGACAAATATCAGCCAGACTGGTATTTCAAGTCTCAAAAAGAGGACATCGTTTAGGCGGGAAGGTCAAACCTCTGGTCAAGCATTATCTGTTCATCTATCATTTTGTTGTTTTTTGAAAACAATATCAATAGATCAACTCTGATTGTATTGTAAAAAGAAAAAAAAAATGGTCACAAACAGATTAACTTGCATCTGCATGATTCCCCACCCCCAAATTTAATTCCAGCTGTGCTATAAGCCCAATTCACGTGCCTTTTAAGTGGGAAAGGCGGGAATGCTATCCAGAGCAGAGTGGAACATGAGCTGGGCACAAAAGAAAGAGGGTGGACCAGAAAGACATAAGATTTGAGTTTTGTCAAGATGATAGGGAGGTGTATTATCTTATCTATCTTTGGTAGGCTTTAGATTTCAAACATTAGCTTGTAGCAAGGCAGTGACGTACTCAATTACGTGGCACAACATGAGAAATGTGCATTTGTGCGGCGCACCATGTTGGCATGCAGTTGGGTGGGCGAGGGTTATCCGTTATTAACCTCAGAAACATTACGTGTGTGTGTGTGTGTGTGTGTGTGTATATATATATATATATATATATATATATATATATATATATATATACACACACACACACACAATCTATCTGTAATAGTTTTAAATGGCACTTCCTTCTGACAGTGTTTCTTTTTTTTTTTTTTTCATTCAATAGAAGGAATTCTGCCAGTGAAATGCACCATTGCACAACGGTTAAGCAAGAGAAAAGCTGAAATTGATGGGGATGGTGTGGTAATCAAAAAAGGTAAATGTGGACACAATAAGTCTTATTTAACTGTACATATATTATAAAATGAAATTAAGCTTTTTCAAGTCTAAAATATCTTAAAACAACTGAAGGATTTTATTAGATGGTGGAACTTGGTTGAGTCAGATAATACGATTGGCCAGTGAGATCAGAGTTTAGATTTGATATTTACTTTACTTTTCTTATTTAGTTTTTCCAGCTGAAACCGAGATAGTCCCAAAACGTAGTCTCATGGAGAGACTAGGCCGGAAGCTGGAACCTCTTGAAGATGGCACAGTTTCTAAAAAAGGTATGTGCTTACTGGAGGTTTTCAGTATCACTGTTCACAAAAACAGTAAATTCCCTAAACAAACACCTGTAGTATAAACTGATAGTTTAACATCTTAACTGAGGAAGCGGAGTTACATTTTCTGTCCATGCTCATTAAGCAGACTGAAAAGCTGAAAATTAGAAAACTTACTCAAACCACCAGAATTATATTAAACCAGCTGCAAATTAATCATGGTACTACAAAAATAAGGAACAGCAAGGTCATTTTTCAAAAACATTTATAGTTCACCCAACCTCTATTACAATAACTTTAAACATTTTTGACATTATAACACACAGGCTTCTACCATTATACTTTAGCATAAAGCTTCCAACATGTTAAACATATTTATAAAAATATAACATGTCAGGTAAGCAACACTTAATTATAGATAGCACAGCTCAGAGGATCAGCAAAGCCATATCATCCAGGATTTGAACTTGTGACAATGATATTCATAGTTCTCCATCAAGCTGACGCGTATAGCGGAACTCCCTTTGTCCAAGTGAATGAGTTCATGTGTTTCAGCTGCATCTTTTGTTAACAGGTTCATAAAATTACGCACATAGCCATGCAATTTCCATTGACAAACATTGGCAGTAGAATGAGCCTGTCATAGGATACTACCTTTGCCATAGGTCCGTATGTGAAATTTCCTATCTGCAAGATCTGCCTGGTCAACTGTAAGTCGTATTATTATGAAGCAGAAACAGCTCAAACATTCAGTGGTAGATGAGGTAAAACCACAGAGTGGGACCGTCGTGCTGAAGCGCGCATAGCACATAAAAATTGCCTGTTGTCTGTTCCATTACACACAACAGAGGTCCAAACTTCCTCTGGATGTAACATCAGCACAATAACTGTGTGGCTGAAGTTTCATGAAATGGGTTTCTTGGCTGATCAGCTGCACACAAGTCCAAGATGATTATATTTAATGTAATGCACCAGCAGGAGTGGTGCAAGACAGGCCATCATTAGACTGGTACAGTGGAAACAAGTTCTCAGGAGTGATGAATAATTCGTCATTGTTTGGTAGTCGTATTGATGAATGTAAAGCCCGTTGAAGGGGAGGGTCTAGGAGGACATCACAGTAGGCACTATGCAGACTGTAAGGAAAGTTTGTAGGAGGAGGGATAATGGTCTAAGCCTGTTTTTCAGGGTTTGAGCTAAACTCATTAATTGTATTGAACATTACTGTTATTGCTACAACATACAAGATATTTTAGAGAATTGTGCACTTGGAAGTTTGTGGCAGGAGTTTGGGAAAGGCCATTTTCTGTTTAAGCTGACTGTGCCCCTGTGCACAAAGTCAGGTCCATAATGACAAGGCTGGATGAATTTGGTGTGGAGGGACTTGAGTGGCATGCACAGAGCCCTGAACTCAACCCTACTGAACACCTTAGGGACAAATGTGAATGCCGATTGTGAGCCAGTCTCACAAATGCTCTTTTGGTAGAATGGGCACAAATACTCAAGAGATTTCAAAATCTTGTGGAAAGTCTTCTTAGTAGAGTGAAGGCTATTATAGCAACAGGGGGGTGGTTGGGTGTACTCCGTGATAATGCCCAGGATTTTAGAATGGAATGTCCATCAAGGTAATACAGGTGTGATGAACAGGTTTCCACAATTCTTTGGCCATGTTTTTATAGTGTAGTTGATTATTTGCTGAAAGTTTTTTCTGTCAATCACAATTGATTGGTAATGGCCTAGATTCTGTTGTTGTATACCGCCCCAGGGTGGATTCTGTTGTTGATGGTCAACAGTGTTTCTTTTGCTAGTACAACTAAAATGTAGGTTGCTGCCGTACGACCTGTTACCAATACTAGGGCAGCCAATAACAGTTATTTTGTAAACAATCCATTGACTATTTCTTTGATTAACTTAACAGCCAACTTGTTCCAAATTGTTAAAGGAAACGTATGAATGTTTTCTATAGTTGAAATTTATTATTTTATATATGGAATTTGAAATCAAACGATATGAAGTCTGTCTTGTTTTATTTTTTTTGTTTGTTTTTTTTTGTTAGAGAGTTGAGATGGTATGGGATTTTTATGTGAAGTTTAAAAAATTTAAGGTGTTACATACTGCGGTGGGTTGGCATCCTGCCCAGGATTGGTTCCTGCCTTGTGCCCTGTGTTGGCTGGGATTGGCTCCAGCAGACCCCCGTGACCCTATTCGGATTCAGCGGGTTAGACAATGGAATGGGTGTTACATAATTATGCAAATTCACTCTGAGATGCATCAGACCTTTTTTAATTTGATATGCATATAATTTTTCTAAATCCAAGATGAACTTGCTTGACTACATATATTTGGCTTAGTAAGTCAAAATCATGTTGCTAAAGTGTACATTATGTCAAATAAAAGCACGTTGCAGGGCAGGTAATTCATCTCTTGAAAAGAAAACTAACTTAAAGCTAATGTACTATAGTTCTGCAGCTGTAAAAAATTATATGAATTCAGTTTTTCTGTAATTGTTAGTGTAGGCACTGCCTACTTTAATGTAGCTTTACAGTTTCCAAATTCCACATTGTTTGTTATTGCCATTGTCACTTTATTTTTTTTTTATTTTTTATTAAAAGTTAGGTCATCTGTTCAGTGGAATGTGTGTGTGTGTGTATATAAATATATATATATATATATATATATATATATATATATATATATATAATATACAGTAATCCCTCCTCTATTGCGGGGGTTGCGTTCCAGAACCCCCCGCGATACATGAAAATCCGCAAAGTAGAAACCATATATTTGTGTAGTTATTTTTATATATTTTAAGCCCTTATAAACTCTCCCGCACTGTTAACATTATTAGAGCCCTGTAGACCTGAAATAACACCCATTAGTCAAAAGTTTAAACTGTGCTCCATGACAAGACAGAGATGACAGTTCTTTCTCACAATTAAAAAAATGCAAACATATCTTCCTCTTCAAAGAATGCGCGTCAAGAGCAGAGAATGTCAGAGAGAAAGAGCGAGAAAAAAAGCAAACAATCAAAACATCAATACGTGCTTTTGGGCTTTTAAGTATGCCGCAGCACCGCGATAAAGCAGCATTTTTTAAAGGAGCGTCCGTATCCTCTAGGCAAACAGCCTCTCTATAAACAGCCCCTCTGCTCACACCCCCTCCGTCAGGCAGAGAGAGTGAGAGAGACAGAGAAAAGCAAACAATCAAGCACCGCGCGGGAAGCATATCGTATATCATTGAGGAGTTTTAGTTAATATGTAATACATGCTCTGATTGGGTAGCTTCTAAGCCCTTGTATGAAATCAACTGGGCAAACAAACGGAAGCATGTACCATAAATTAAAAGACCCATTGTCCGCAGAAATCCATGAACCAGTGAAAAATCCGTGATATATATTTAGACTTGCTTACATTTAAAATCCGCGATGGAGTGAAGCCGCGAAAGTCGAAGCGCGATATTGCGAGGGATCACTGTGTGTGTATATGTGTGAGTGTGTGTGTATGTGTATATATATATATATATATATATATATATATATACATACACACACACATTTTATACAGAAGAGTTGCTTATGCTTGATGTTGAAAAATGGCATAAGCACAAAAAACAGTTTGCTTAAAAATTTGTTTATGCAGGTACCTTTCACCACTCCTTGTCATCTCCTGTTATTATCCATATATGGTGTAAAACACCTTTTTTGAATATTCCTGGTATGATCAACATATACATTTGGCCATCTTCTTGAGTGATTTGTTTACTACAAACCATGGGAGAACATAGAAATCAAAGCTCAAGTCAATGTGATTTTGAGTTGTTACTGACTGAAGTTAACTGCAAAACCATTATTTTTGTTTGTTTCTTGACGGGAGTCTCAAAAGAAAAAAACAACTTTAGGAGCAAGTAACAGTAGCTGAGTGGAAAGAGCAATAGCAATCTGCCATCATGCCATTTTCAGACTGCTGCCTTTACACAGTATAAATTGACATGCTATTTGCATAGAAACTGCAAGATATTAAGAACATTCTTAATAAACTTGGATGAAAGAAACTTATTGAACTGTAAATGTTGCAATACACTGTGTTTAGAGAGTATATCAGGTACCTGTGCAAGAACATTGGAATATGACTCATAATGAAATTGAAATGTGCAGTGAAACAAGATTTTCTGTTCGCTTCATTGTCCATGATGGTTTGTCCTACAGTATAGTTCTGAGCATTACCTGCTACTTTGGAATGGTAATGCATTGTAGATGTGCAGCTTTGGTGTTTAATGCAGCGTTAGCACTTGTAGTTAATATTCCCAAAGCTGTGATGCACACACTTAAGTTGCTAAAGAAGTCTGTTGAGGTTCTAAAAGTACAGCAATCTGACAAGTATCGTAAATATTGCTTCTATGTAAAACAATGTTTCTATTTAAACAAACAAACAAAAAAGCGTGACTATGAAGCTGCAGGGCAGTTACTTCTCGGTGCAAATTTCATAAGATTGTTTAGTTCAAGGTCAAGTTAATTGAACAATGGTTAAATAACTTCCCAAACTGTCATAATTGAAAATACAAAATTGATTAATAACTGAACAGAATGTTAAAAGTAGATCACAATAAACATCTAGTCATGGGACTGTTAGTATAACTTCCTTTCTAACAAAACCACTGCTGATAGGGTCATTATCCTTGTGGAAGGGAATTTTAAAGAGACAGAGATCCTGAGTGATCCCAAGATACTTTGTATGGAGGTATGTGGTTTTTTTTATTTTCAAACAAGCCACTGCATCATACAATTTAAGCGGGCCATAAATAATCACAGTGAAGTTTAAGCCCATCTGTTCTTCATTCACAACACTTACATGTCTATAGCTTTTTTATTTCTGCAAATGTACCCTCTGTTCTTTATCTAAAAACCATAGTAGCCAATTTTAATGATTTGCTTTGTAAATATTTTTGTTCATTTACAGGTCCAAGTTCAAGGTCTATCAAAGATCGACTTGGTATACCAGCTTATGAGAGAACAGCTGAAACAGGTTAGCAGTTAAGAAATTGTGTTAATTCTGGATGAAAATGGTGTACAATTTGCATTTGGCATTCACAATATGATTTGTACTGTAGGCATTTCAACAGATAATGGCAGTCCAGCAAAATCAAAAGGTGAAATCCATGTGAAAACATTGGAGGAAATCCTCTTGGAGAAAGCCACCAAATCACTGGGTAGCGGGAGCCGAAACAGATCTGCTCAGGCTTCATCCGAAGTTGGTGAAATTCCTGGGCGGAAAACCCAAAATTCTCCAAATAATAGAGTGAAAACTTTTTCAGAAATGCTTCATGCTAAGAAACACAGCAAAGAACACAGTAAAATTGTTGGAAGTTCCCAAGCCGAGTTGATGGCCTCAAATAGTGAGAGGGAGAGTGAAAGCTCTTCTCCCCAAACTGAATTTATTGAAAAAGGTGCTTTATGTACTGAGGAGGTTCGAGTAAAGACGCTAGAAGAGATCCGCAAGGAGAAAGCAGCTCGCTTGCAGGCATCCACTGTGGGTGGAAATGCAGAAAAAATTGTAACTTGCGAAGATCAGAAAACTCAACCCATTACCAAGAGGCGAATACTAAGAATTGGCAAGACTATAGGTATGTTACTTCTTAGTATTGTTTTGAACTTGGCTTTCATAATTTCCTTAGAAAATAAGGAATTGGACATTGCAGTCCTTGCTTATATTTTTTTTCTTTCTAGTACCTATGAAAAGCGAGAAGAATGTACAACAATGTGAAAACATGACTTCTGGGCAAATTACAGAACCTGTAAGTTTAAAAAAATTAAATAAATTTTGTCCTTTCAGACATTATTAACCTAAATGTGGTCCGCAGTTAATTTCTGCACTTAATCCTGAATTAGCATCAAATTGGACTATTATACAGTCTTGAGCAATAGCAAAGTTTGGCCACTTATGTAAGGTGCCTTGAAAGCATTAGAGCAAACAACGATTTTATGAACTCTGAAATAGTCCTAAATTGACAAGATTTGAAAAATTAACACATCAGATGTGTAGCATTTGATATCTTAATTAAATTGTCTTGTCCATTAAATGTTATGAGATAAGTGGTGTTGACCACCTAATGTCGTCTTCATATATTGATGCAAACACAAACAGCAAATAAACCAACCCCAACAAAGAAGAACTGGCATGAAAAAAACATCCTGAATTATATTGGTATTCAGTATTTTAGGTGACAATGATACAATGTTTGAAATTTTTTTAGTATTGATTTGGATCAATATTTATTTTCCAGTTAGAGAGAACCCCATCCCCCCAATGGCATTGTGCCATTTTGGGGGAAAGGTCCCCTATTTGTAATGTGAAATTCAAGCCCTGTCTTAAAATGCACCTGAGGGAATAAATAAGTATTTTCATTTTTTTCTTTTTCGGTCATATTTAGTTTATCTAGTGAACAAAGTTGTTTGATGTCATTTTTGTAATATCAATTAAAATATGACCTAGAAGGTGATATAAGAACCATATATTTTACATCTATCCATTAACCACTCGTTTGTTTTTAGGTATCCAGTATATATGAGAAGGTGTCATCTTCAGTTGACAAAGTACAGGTCAAAAGCTTCGAGGAAATAATGAGAGAGAAACGACTACGGAAATCTCAAGAAATCTCTGGAAGGGAGGAACCTACACCAGGAAAAAAGGGTATTGTTACGCTGTCATGTGTCCAAAGGTGTGAAATGCAGAAAGCTGAGACTACTCCAATCCCTGTCATGAAGAGTGATACACTTTTATCTGCCACCAACACTGCAAATGATACAGTCTCTGGCCCCATCAAGAGACGGAGACTTGATCCTGTGCTTCTTAAGCAGAACCAGAAAACCAAAGATTCTTCAGAGGTACCCAACGTCAACCTAAAGAAGCCCTCCTCAAGCAAGAACTCTGAAAGTCCTGAATTGCAACTTGCTTCTGTGCAGAACAGTGAGGAGTCTAATCTCGCCAGTTTAGAAATTGACAATGGCACCAGCAAGGATCAAGACAAACCTCAGCGTATTACACAGATGGAAAGGCTTAAAGCAGTAGCATCAGAGTGTAAACCAAAAGGTAAATCACATGCTATCATAAGTCTTGTAGTTTTTTTTTCCTGTGCTTTCAAAAATAGCTTAGAATCATTTCACTTTTGCACGGTTAACCTAAAATTCTCGAGATAGGACAATCTTATGTGCATCTGACTCCTGCATTGCCATACTATTGTATTCAGACCTATGAATAATTCTCAGAATGTTACTCTACAACAAATCTTAAAAATGCCTTTCAAGGGATATTAACTCTTAAACCTCATGCCCAATCTCCGCTATTGAAGCATCTCTGCTGCACAAAGCTGCTTCTGTCATAATTCACTGCAATATTGCCATATAATGAAGAATTCTCCTTAAATTGCTGAATAGAAGCTCAGTGTACATCACATTTATATCAACATAATAGAATAACTATAACTACAAAAATAACAGTGAAGTGCTAATGATAAACACAGAACGGGGTATAAATATAGTTATAAACCCCCATGTAAGTAATAATTTAAGTGTGGGTGAGCTAGCAACAGATGAAGAAATCAAGCTGCAGTTAACAGCATTCTTGGAGAAAGTAAACCTCTGGAGAGGTCCACATACTTTATTAACACTAGAAACTCGTAGATCCAGCCCACCTTAAATCCCATCACACCTCTCTGCCAGCGCCCTTTGTCATGTAAATGTGCAGATAAAGACAAACTGCAAGCAGTCGACTATTCCATGCCCCCACCGACTTAGAATGTACACAAACTTCTCCCAGCTCATGCCTTGATTGATTATCTGGGAGTGAAGTGGAGTTTTAAAATGGAAATAATAGATCATTATTTAGAACACATGCATTTCATTTGTGTTCCGTTTCTACAGTAATCTGTATCAGATTTGTTAAAACAGAAACTTTTTCATATTTTAGTAAAAAATGTTACAAAATGTAGGCACAAACTATAGAATGTATGAAGCATGAAGTCCAAACATCAAATAAACACTTTTACAAAAGGTTAAAGAACGATACAGCAGCTTCCGTGGCTTAGCAGTAAGATTTGCTGACTCGGAGCACAGTGGGCTTGCAGTGCCTGAGAGACCCGAGTTTGATTCCCTGTTGGAGGTAAAAGTGTTTTTTTTTCTTTTTAACCTCAAACTGACATAAAATGTATAAGTTGGTATGCACTGTCAGTTAATGAGATCGTTATATTTTCATGTGGGATGCTCCTTGTAAAATAATTTTTAACAATTGAGACTGCAATTAACATGAACAAGTGTCCTTATAACTGTTATTTTTAAGATCTATAACACACAGACAGAGCACTGTGTAATAAAGAGACAGACAGGCAGAGAAGTCACTAGATATATAAATAAACAGGGAAGGCACATGTACTGAAAGAAAAAAAAAATCAACATGTGCATTGATCTTGCACTGAATAAGCTCACGCGCTCTAATCTGACTCTAAGTAACAGCGCAAGTACAGACACAAACCAAGTGTAATCAAGAGTCCCTGGTTCGATCCCCACTCACTCCTGTATTTGCCATTTTCAGTAGTTAGCTGCTCTTTTTGTTAATATTTTACAGTACACACATAAACATGGTTTAGCGTATGTACTTGTGCTGTTACTTAGAGTCAGATGGGGGGGTTATAGCACGTGAGCTTATTCAGTGCAGCAAGATCAACGCACATGTTGATCTTTTTTCTTTCAGTACATGTGCATTGTGCAGCCGGATCAACGCACATGTTGATCTTTTTTTCTTTCAGTATTTATTTATATATCTAGTGACTTCTCTGCCTGTCTGTCTCTCTATTACGCAGTGCTCTGTCTGTCTGTGTGTTATGGATCTTAAAAATAACAGTTATAAGTACACAACTGACAATGCATACCAATTTATAAATTTTATGTCCGTTTGAAGTTAAAAAGAAAAAACACTTTTTCTCCAACGGGGAATCGAACTCAGGTCTCTGAGGCACAGCAAGCTTGCTGCGCTCTGAGTCAGCAAATCTTACCGTTAAGCCATGGAAGCTGTTGTATTGTTCTTGAACCTTTTGTGAAAGTGTTTATTTGATGTTTTGGACTTGCTTCACACATTCTATGGTTTATGCCTACATTTTGTAATATTACTAAAATATGAAAAAGTTTCTGTTTTAACAATGTGTTTATACAGATTACTGTAGTAACAGAACACACATGGAATACGTGTGTTCCAAATAACGATCTATTATTTCCACTTTAAAACTCCAGCACTTCGCTCCTAAATATTCAATCAAGGCATGAGCTGGGAGAAGTTCGTGCACGTTCTAAGTTGGTGGGGGTGATGGAAAAGCCGGCGGGTTGCAGCTTGTCTTTATCGGCACATTTATGTGACAAAGGACGCTGGCAGAGAGGTGCGAACGGTTTTAAGGTGGGCCTGATCTGTGAGTTTTTTCATAGACTCTGGTAATTCTAGTGTTAAAGATCTAGTCACAGTTTTGAAAACACAAGCTAACTGTTCTCCCTCTTGGGTGTTCTTTAGTATTTTAAACCCAATCTGATATCCACATATCTCTCTATTATAAAAAAATTGCAACGTGACTTTTTCCTGTGATGAGACATGATCTTTGAAGAGAGACACGTTCACGTCTTGTGAGACAGTCAAGTCACGTCATACTTACAACCTTTGGAAGTAAGTCCTGTAATACACATGCAGAGCAGTTTAGAGATAATGAAAGTAGGAAAATTTGAAAGTCTCAAAAAAATGAATAAAGATTGCATTAGCGCAAACAAACGGAAAATATAACTTTGTGAAATAATGGAACAGTGAAAAGAGATCGAATATCGTTTGAGGATGTCTGGGAGAGAAGAGAGGCAAGGCAGTGAGACAAAAGGAAAGCTGCTGTACAGGCTTTTAAATGTCCTAAGCGCAGCACGAAATGCAGATCACGTGACACGGCAGCAGCAGCTGTCCAGCTGCTGATCGAGCAAAGAGAAGGTTAAAAAAAAAAGCTGTTTCCCATTGTATCCCCATTTAAGAGGGGTTTTGGGGGAGCGGCTACATCTTCTTGGGGTGCATTCAGCCCCTTTCTTCACAACAGCGCATAGCTGTAAAAAAAATAAATAAAATAAACTACAAATGACACATACAGTGATTCATCAGCAGCAATTCTGACCAGAGAAACTCATTATCTTTGCATGAATTCTTGTTTGGGTGTTGAATTTTGATAGTATTCCTTTTGTAGGCAATCTCTGGTCAATGTGATACAGATTACTTGTCTATTAAATTAATTTTTGACACCCTGTCCAGGTAGTGTTGGTGCCTTGTGTCCATTGATTGCAGGGATAGGCTCCATCTGCCACACACTGTTGCCTTGGATAAGTGGGTTGGGAAAATGGATAGATGGACAAACAAATAAAGCAAAAAAAACCTTTGTACCCATAACCTTTGCCCTTTTTATTACTCTTCTTGCTGTCCTGTTTAGTCTTTATTTTATTTGTGTGTCCAATCATTCTTAAAGTGACTAGACTTTTAGGTACTGAAAACATGGTTGTAATACGCTAGCAGAGACTAATGTTAAATCAGTCATAAGCGTAGTAGAACTATTTCTTTAATTCGTGAAAACTTCAAGCTGTTAAAGAAAAGCTTCTCTGGAGCAAGATGATTAGGTATAATTTCTATTCTAGCAGTATTTGAAAACTTGGAAAAGGACTGAATACTTGTGTATGGCAGTGTTTATGCTCCTGGTCTTGTGTGAAATTTCTAATCCTTAGCTAATCCTTAGCTCAGAATTATTAAAAGAAGGGAGCTGGTTGGTGCAAAGGTCATCTCGGTACAGTTTAGGTAAATTTCTTGTTTAAGAAAGTAAAATTTCCAATTCTGTATAAAACAGAATTATGATGAACTAAAATAATGTAACACAGCAAATATAAAGACTACATAGAGATTTTAATGACTGAAGTATCCAGTTAAACATGTATGGTAACGTAGTATACTAGTACTAGAAAAAGTACAGAAAAACCCAGATTTTTAAAATGGTGCACTACCAGCATTTCTGTATTTTCAGTACCAGAAGTAAACATTAGTTTTTAACCCCACCTCCACCCTTTGGTACACAGTATGATACAAATGCAAAATGTCTGCTTTGATGTGCTAGAGATTTCACAGTGGACTGATTTGCTTTAAAAGCAATCGCAATCTCATGGGGGACCAATATCCCAAATGCCTCACAATATCCCCTTCAAAAACAATGTAGACTTGGGGAATCAAACTCCCTTTGTTGATATGAAGCAACACCACCACTCCATCCCTGAACTTTGATGCACATTTGATGCAGGATCAGGGAGTATATCCGTTAATTGCTTTGGAACTGCTTTGGTACCTGTACTGAGGTCCAAAACCTGGTACTGATGTTGAATTCAGTATTTTAGTACTAATCTTAATACTGCAAACATACGTAAGGCATGTTGCATCCTATCTCTGATGATTGAGGATTGTATTTTCATAGCAGCTAATTAAAACAAATGAAAAATGTTCCCCACCTTCCTGTCACGTCCCATATAAAACTAAAAGGGAGTTCCTTTATTGGTCAAGACCACAATGCCCTGACCTCTAGGACCAATTACATTGTTGTTTGTGGAGATATACTGTAGTCCCTCTATTACAGATCATTGTTTTAGGCATTATGTATCAAAATAGGAGGCACATGAAATGGAGATTCATTTTGGGACACAGAGTGTCGTCTCTTAAAAGCAGGGATTTTAAAGTGTTTAATAAAAGGAAAATCACAATTATAATTTCTTTTTCCATTTGGTTTAATGAGAAGGTCATGTCAACATTAAACAGCAGTCAGGAATCTAAGGTTTAAGAGTGAATGGAACAGATTCAGATTCAAAATGATACTTCTGTGGCACTGGAAAAGTGCCCGCCTCAAAGTACCCTTGTATGTTGAAGTACAGAGTAATAGGATAGAAAAAAGAAAACAAATCTATACCATGAAAGAGTTGTTAATTTTGGTTTCAAAATAATTGTAAGTAAAACAACCAACTATTCTTTTACAGTCAAATGTCAGCTTTTACCTTCAAATAAAACCTTGTTTATAATAAATTTGAATTTTATTTGAATAGCAACATTCAATGTGAACTGTAGGGTTTCATTTTTTATTTATTTTTTGGTCCTATTCACTCTTAAACCTGAGATCCTTTGCTGCTGTTTTATGCTTCTCATTAAACCAAATGGAAAATAACTTTTAGAAAGCTGATTTTTTTTTTTTTTATTACAACAAAATCCCCACTTATAAAGAACATGCTGTGTTCTACAATTAATCTCTCTTTAAAACTGCTGGTTTGAAAAATGATGCTTAAAACAATGAAGTGGAATTTAAAAAAAAAAAAAAAGATTAGGCCAACTTTTATTAAAATATTTCTGCATCTGTGTAAAGGGTAAAAAAATTAGACAGATTGTGTGTGCCCTGACTTGATGATCGTGCTTTCCTGAGCGAGTTCACAGGTGCCAGCCAGCTTTTTTTTCTGAATGGCATGATATAAATGATGCCCTACCTTTGCCCGTTTGATGCCTCTTCAATAATGAAACTATTCGTCTCTTGTCTGCTCTTTTACTTTACTTACTGTTCTCATCAATCTGCCTGTGCCTTTTTGGCACAGAAAACACTATCACTCTTTTTTGTCACTCAGCTCTTTTTACGGAGGTTTCCTGTGCCCTCACAAAAAGTGCTTCCCCTGTACCACATCTTAGCCCTGCCTCCTATTCCTCACAGCTGTCTTTGCACCACCATGACACGTCGCAATATGTTTGTATTGCAGGTCACTGGCTGAATGCTACAAAAGTGACCCAAGGCACTTTGCCATAAGCTCCTTGCACTTTGCAGATGCACGAGTAAAATAGATGTAAAAATATTAATCAGCGTTATAAAGTGTGGTGCCAATATATTTTGCTCATAAGGGTTTCAGCTCCTTCCCGTGACTACTTTAACAGCTCACTGTCCTGAGAAGGACTTGCGCATCCAGCCGTCAGTACTAGACTGAAAGAAATATGGAGGTGCAGGAGCTAAGGACTTTGATGCCTCTCTAAAGTATCAGATGCCCACATACCACAGGATTTTTTTTTTTTTTTGCTGTTGCCATTTGTTCTTGCTGTCTTTTGCCACAACGGCTATTATAAAAATACAGTACTAAAAAAAAAAGTACGTTTAACATCCAGAATTGTTAACGTAAGTTTAAATATATAATAGGAATATTCAAACCTTATGTTTTACCTAATTTTATAGCCCTATAAGCAACAAATAGCACCCTTCATCTATTCAGTTGTAGCCTGGAATAAAACAAAGGATTACCACTTTTGGTGGTAACCATCTGTGTCCAGTTCATTAGGGGCAATGGTGGGGACGTATGGCCCATTAGTTGCACTATCACACTGAGGAAGCTCATCTTCTGGGAAACTTATGATGTTTCCTGCAGAACTGTGCACTAGCTTACTGATAGTTTGCTTATTTTAAAATGATTTGGTAAGGTGTAAGAGCTAGCTAGCACTAGTGGCAAGATACCATAATGTCACTGTGATATGCTTTTCAACATGAATACATTTTTGAAATTGAATGTCTTTTGCTGCTGACAGAAGCTGCAGTCTTTCACAAACGACAAATAGCTGAGGACTGATTGCATTTGGAAGCAGTACTGGCAGTCATGGTTATTTAAACAGTACAAGCAGAAGTTTTATCCCATCAGTCTTTTGACTTCTTTCACACAACCAGACTGACTGCAACATTACAAAACATTCCCCATCTCTCTTGTCCTTCTCTCAGTGATAATATGCTATTGTCTAGTTCTGTGGACTTTCATTATCAATAAACCTGCATGAAGTGTACAGAACTCTCAACATCTACCATGTTTTTACTCCACAACAGAGGAAGTTGTCAGACTAATTTGCATTTTTCATGGGGAAATGGAATCAGATTTTTGTCTGTCTGCTAAAGAAGCATAAATTTGTAGTGCAAATGCAATTTGTAAACAATGCATTTACATCCTATCCATATACAATGTACAGTATGTGATATGTAAGATTCATATAATCGTGTGGTTCAAATTAGGCAAAGTAACATCTGTCAGTGATGAATGTAATCAGCGGTTTATTGCTGATGATATCTTCCACTGGCACAAGCCAAGTAGGACTATCACCAAAGTTGTAAGTAGTACTGAGATTTTCAGTGGAGTGCAAGATATTTCTATATCTTGTGTGTTTAACTTTGGATTGTCGGATTTAGTTTTTCCTTTATTTAGGGAGGTATAATTCATATTTTATTTCACAAAAGAAAATCTTGCATGCTGATCGACTTGATGATGTTTTAAAATTTGTCTTTTATCACTGAATTAAATTACCAGATCAGTAATTCTGCTGAAAATATTTATGGCATTTACTTTAGGCAGAGTGCATGGTTGACAAATTTTTTTTTTTCTTTCTCTCTCTTTTTAGTGAGGCCAAAACTGAATGTGAAGCCATCAGTAATGAATCCTCCTCCAGTGAGACTCGCTCAAAAACGCAAATCCCTTGAGAGCCAGCCTTCTGCCATTGCTGCTGTCAAGCCTCTTAACAGTGCTGCATCTTCCATGGAAAATAAAGAATCTTCTAGCTGCATTGTGCAGGCACCAGGCTCTTCGGTTTCATCTGAAGATCATCAGATCATGGTTATAAAAGCACAGCTGGGTGAACCTCAACAGAAAATATCTCCTTTACAGATTGCTCATACAGAAACAGTGAAAATTGCATCCAGAGAGCCAGGGGTTCCAGAAAGGTAAACGCAAACATGTGCTTTGTCACTTCTCATTATTTCAGTTTGGCCTCTGCTAAGCTAACTGCATACTCAAGCAGTTCATATTTTCAGTGTGCGTTTCTATCTATACATACATAGACTGTCCCCTCCCATCACAATTCATTGAACTGGGTACATGTTTCTCATGTCCCTCTCTTACTGTGTGCCTCTGCAATAATAGAACATTAGAACAATCTAGACAAGAACAGGCTATTCAGCCCAATAAAGCTTGCCAGTCCTATAATTCTTCTAAAAAAAATATATATATATATATATATATCTCAAGTCTAGTTTTGAAAATTCCTAAAGTTTTATTCTCTACCATGCTACTTTGTAGCTTATTCCAAGTGTCTATAGTTTTCTGTGTAAATAAAAACTTTCTAATCTTTGTGTTAAATTTATCCTTAACAAGTTTCCTACTGTGTCCCAGTGTTCCTGCTGAACTAATTTTAGAATAACTGTCTCAATCCACTGTACTAATTCCCTTCACAATTTTAAACACTTCAATCATGTCACCTCTTAATCTTCTTTTGCTTAAACTGAAAAGGCTCAGGTTTTTTTAATCCATCATAATTCATCCCCTTCAGCCCTGAAATTAGCCCAGCTGCTCTTCTCTAGACCTCTTCTAGCACTGGAGACCAAAACTGCACACAGTACTCCAGAAGACGCCGCACCAGAGTATTGTAAAGCTTGAGCAGAACCTCCTTGGACTTGTACTCCGCACATCATGCTATATATCCTAACATTCTGTTTGCTTTCTTGATGGCTTCTGAACACTACTGGGGAAGTTGATAGCATAGAGCCCACTACCACTCCTAAATCTTCCTCATAAGGTGTACTGTCAATTTTCAGACCTCCCATTGTGTATTCAAACCTCACATTTTTACTTCCTATGTGTAATACTTTACGTTTACTCATATTAACTTTAATCTACCACAAATCTGCCCAAGCCTGTATGCTGTCCAGGTTCTTCTGTAATAATTTAATGGATTCCAAATTATCTGCCATTCCACCTATCTTGGCATCATCTGGAAACTTAACCAGCTTGTTACTTATATTCCTATCTAAATCATATTATATAAAGGTAGTATTAAAAATAGCAGCTGCCATAGCAGTGACTCCTGTGAAACACCATGGGTTCCTCACACCATCACCCTCTGCTTCCTCCTGAGGCAATTCTGTACCCATCTGAAAACATCACCGTGAACTTCTTTTAGTTTGATGCCCAACCTCTTTATGTGGCACCTTATCAAATGCTTTCTGAAAGTCAAGATAAATAATATTGTATGCTTCACTTTGATCATATTCTTTTGATGCTTCCTCATAGAATTCCAGCATGTTGGTAAAACATGACCTCCCTCTTCTGAACCCATGCTGACTGTTCAGAAAAACTCTTGTACTTACATTATTAAGGATAACATTCAGCAGCACATGGCATGTTAAACTTACTGGCCTGTAGTTGCTTGGATCTGCCTGGTCACACTTTTTATACAACAGGATGTTTGCCATTTTCCAGTCCTTTGGAATCTCTCCAGTGTGCAGTGACTTTCTAAAACTGTGTCTAGGGTTTATATATGTACTTGCTAGCCTCCTTAACAACTCAAAGGTAAATAATTGGTCCTGGTGATTTGTTTGATTTCAGTCTATTTAATTTGAGCAGTACTTCTCCCTCTACAATTTCCAAATCCAACAGTACCTCTTTAGTAGTCCCATTTACCGCTGGGAGGTTCTCCACTTCCTCACTTGTGAAGACCTCAAAAAAATGCAAGTTTAGAATGTCTGCTATTTTACTGTCTGTATCTTTTTAATTCCCTTTTACTATTTCTGAAGCACTTCATTTTCTTCACTGTTATTTTACTACAAAAATATTGAAAGAAACTCTTAGGGTAGTCATTCTCCTTATCTGATATATTGCTCTCCAGCTGTCTTTTTGCCTCCCTAATATCCTTCATAATGGTTGCCCTCATGTTCTCATATGCCCTACGATTCACTTTGAAGTTAAGTTTTGTGTGCCTTATAAAGCTGTTTTTTTCCTTTGCAGCTTCTTTTGTTAACTCTTTACTACACCCACTGTGGAGTTTTTGTTTTATTTAATTTCCAACCCTAAGGTTGTCTGTTTGAAAAAATATCTAGCAGCGAGCTAATGAAACTGTAATGAACCGTCACTGCTTCCACCAATCATACTTCATTGAATAGGGCACTTGTTTGTTGTGGTCTTTTCTACAATAAGTGTATGGCATTTAATTACCTAATCATTGCTTATTATTAAATTTAATTAATTACTATTGCTGGGGCACTCCTTACAAATCTGTAGTTCTTTACCTTGGTGGCAATGCTACTTATATTGCCTTGTTGGGACTTGCACTCTTATAAGGCCCTACTACATTCCAGCTACGTAGCACCTTCTACAATATTCAGTTAAGCTAAAGCTGTCCACTGGGAAACAATTTATATCTCTGCATACTTTGCTGACCAGTTTGTCTTTATATTCTCTTGTAAAATAACTTAATGTTTCTGTAGCATATTTGAAGATTATAGGCTATTCAGGTTTTGCTATTTTGCATGTTTAAAAATTTCCAGTTTTAAAAAGAGCGACCTGGGATAATTTTTTCCCCCACAAGTACATTAGTGTATACCAACCAAAGCATATCTGTCAGTGCTTCATATATTGAGAAATGTGTGTTGCAGTTGTCAAATCTTTTTAACTGCTGAGGATTTAGCACTTCAAATAAAGTTTTTAAATTGGTGAAATTGTTGGAAACTGCTGCCAGTAATAGACTGTTATGTGCCTGCCTTGCAGTAGATAAGGAACGTGCCAAACAAGGCTTGTTAAAACTCTTATTTCCTCATCGTTTTTGCTTCTTGAACTTTTTTCTTTTGGTGGAGTGGATTATAATACGCTATTGTTTACTGAAACTAACTTTTGCTGTTGTTTCTCTTCGTATGTCCAGCCCCTGTTCTCAGAAGTCAGCATCCCAGATGAAAACCCGCAGGCAAAGCTCTGCCTCTTCCCGGGTTCCTGTTGGGGCAGGGGGTCCTGCTGCTGTAGATGACTTTGAAGAGTTCATTAAGGAGTTCTCCGATGACCCTCTAGAGGATGAAATTGAGCTAGACCCAGCAGAGGGAGAGGATGATCTACTTCTAGAGCTTTCCAAGATAATAAACAGTTAGTGGCAGAAGCTGCCACTTGGACACCCAAGTGAAAACAACCTCTGAAGCAAATGTGCATCTTTACTCCCATAATTCATCCAGAATGGGATTTATCTTTTTCCAATTTTTGGGTGATAAGAATAAGTAGCAAAAATTGAGGTGCTACAACTGACTAGTGACAGTTCATTTGAGAAGTCCTATGTTAAATATACATACAAAGAAATAAAAAATTCTCAGTTTTTTAATGAGAATGTATATATTTGCACTGCCTTAATTGTTTTAGGCTTTTAAAATTAATCATCTTTTGACACTGCTCCATGAAGCCTTGGCTTACAATTTTAGCATCATGTATTTTGATTTTGTAAACATTTACCAATTAAATGTTGTAACGTTAGTATTTTATGTTCCCAAAGGGAATAATATTTCAGATGTTGCAGTGGGGTAATCTTGGTATGGCACCAGACATTTTGATACATAAAATAAGCCTACTGCTTTTTTCTTTTTTTTTTTTTTTGTTTGAATGAGGGATAAAAAAAAACAAAATCAGGTGTCCTTTTTTTTAAGACAATCTTGGGAGAATGGTGTAAGGGGTGGAGATGTTGCAAGTCAATTTTTTTTCCATCAGTGTATGATTTCACACCCCATTTAGGAATACTTTTACATCTTCCATATAAATACATATACAATTCGGTAGGCTTTTGAAGTAAGGGAGTCGTGTTTTGGAGATTTTTTTTCCAAACTCGGTCATTTAGCACATTACTCTTAAGTGAGTGAAATAATTCATTTATTTGTTATTGTGGTTTGTTATTAACCATGTTGTATTTTTTTTTTCTGATTTAGGCCTAATTTTATTTGTTACACTACGTTTGTTTATGCATTTACAGTTTTAAAAAGAGGCATTTCAGTCTCTCTGGTATAGTAATGACATTAAACAAACTTAGCATTTTAGGTAGCTCATTTTATGGACCAATCCCTTTTTAGTATGAGGCTTCATTACTAGCCACTAGCTTTTTGTTGAAGTACAATGCTTGACTTACATTAGTCACTTTTTTGGGTCATGTAAAACATGCTGTGGTAGTTTTGTTTCATATGGTCCCTGTTGAATATTAACTGTAACATGCATTGAAGTTACAAATTGTAAAGTTGTGTGTGTGTGTGTGTATGTACACACTTTTGTATATATGTTTTTTTAGAAACATGTCTTATTAGAAAACTATATCAAATCTAAAGCTTCTCAGGGAATCCACCTGCAAAATCTAATAGAAAGAAAAGGTGAAAGTTAGAAATGCTTTACAGAATCCTTTTGTGTGCAGCTGATTAAGGAAATACATACAAGTAATATCTTGAAGAGCTATACACAAGCTGAAACAGACCTTATACTAAGCCAGGTTTTAAGCTCTTAATTCTTTCCTTATGATTTCAGAAGTCTGAGACAACCTGAATTATTGTAATGTGTGCATATGGATTGTTTTGGTTTTCTTGTACAGTTCTACACAGCTTGTTTTATTGTGCATTCTGAATCATATATAAATAAAACTATTTTTTTAAAGCTAAAATGTTTTTATTTTTGCTGCTTTTGGTACAGTACTTGGGATGTGGGGGTACAATATTAACAAATTCTCATATGGAGGTAATTGGCAATTTTTGTACAGAGCAGCTCCTTTTGAACAAGATCAATGTTTTATGTATGAACAGATGGCTGAAATATAATTTCACTAAAAACAGAATGCTATACCAGTCCTGTATGCAAGTAAAATCTCCTTTTAAATTGTGTGTGTGTGTGTGTGTGTGTGTGTGTGTGTGTGTGTGTGTGTATATATATATATATATATATATATATATAAAGAGGTATTATAATAAAGCTAATGTGAAATTATTTTATGTGAAAGTAATCTAGCCCTGAAAAAGAGGAAAATTAAAAAATAAGCTTGAAAGGCTCATTATTGAATGCACATTACAGTGGTACAGAGTTAATGTTTTATTTTGGGAGGGGATAGAGAGGTCGTGTGTGCAGGCAGCCACTGGTGATACTGGCTTTTCACATCCACTCACACTGCAAGGCAGGATCGCTGTATTTTAACTTCAGTTTATTAGTTTTGCCTTTGGCAATGTCGATAAATTACATAATTTTGTAGGGCCTCCTACATTATTTTCATTTTTTGTTCTAGAAGATAAGCTATGGTCAATTATACTTAGACCAAGGTTACTGAACCAGACATATTTAAAGAAACAATACCATTTATTGATGAACACAAGGATTATAGAAATAACTATGTTCAACATTGACTTCATACACAAGACAGACCACACAAAAGAAGCTGGCTGCTTACTTTTAAGAGTTCTAATTTTTCTTGTTACAGATCAATAGTTGTACAAAACTAAACCTTTAAGGATGGCATCCGATATTCAGTGGAGTTGTTTCTCTTCTTGCTCCAGGTTCAAGTGGGAGGATACTTGTGTTGGACTGCACTCCCTTTTTTGAGAAGTGGTCATTTATTCATGCTGTGCTTTTCTAAGGGTCTTTATGGTATCCTGTGCAACTTCATAGGAAAAAAGCATTATTCTTTCTGTGCAAGAATTTAGAGGCCCAGGTTTACTTGTTAATGTAATGCCTCAAACTGGACTTTAGGCACTGGCACTTGACTTCCAACTCTCCAAAGAAAGAGTAGCTGATCAGTTTTTAGGTTGCAGAGAGAGCCCACAGAACAAAGAGCCAATTTTTTTAAAGAAAGGGGTACCATCTGGTGACTAAATTAAAGTCTATTCCAGTTACAGGTTCATTGTCTGTTTATAAGTGTGGTTTGTCCACAGTGAATATACATATTTAGGTGGAAGGCTATTCTGACATTTTTAAGCATGTTACATTCCCAGAACAGATGTACAGTGCATCATCCCGAAGTGAAAGGTGACACTTTGCTAGAAACAAACCTGGGCAGGGTTGCAAAGTAGATGAAAATCAAAGATGTCAACAAGAACCCCTGCATCTCTGAAGATCGTTGTGTAGTGTCTTCTTCTAGGCTAGAAGTCTCAATATTAAGACTGGTGTGAGGGCTGTGTGTTATAGGGAGCTTGGCGGTCAGCACCCAAAAACTGTTGCAGATGCAGCAGCTGTTTGCCTGGGACCATTTGAAACGGGAGCATGAGTTTTAGAAATGTCTTTCGTCTTAGGAGACAATACTGAACTACTTAGCCCATGGAGGTTGCTTTTGTTTGGGCAAAGCAAGGAGAGACCTTCAACTTTAAAAGCATAGTTAAAATTGAGGAGAACTATAGTGCTGTGGGGCTATTTACTTTCTTTATGCACACTGTAACAGTCCCCTTATCCAAGGCATAATATGCTACATTGTCAATTGAAACTAGATTGAATTTTTTAAAACAAAGGATCTAAGTTGTTGACATTCTCCCAAAGCCTGTGTTTACATAAAGGAGGGAAAAAAAATAAAAGGTATACTTTGACTTTGTACAGCCTCTCAAACAAACAAAAAAATCATTAACATACTTTTAAATGCTGCTTTTTTCACAGTGCAGACTGTAAAAGTTATGTTTAGCATTTGCCCTATTAATTTATATAAATAAACATTTCTCTATTATAAAAAAAACCTTGGAAGGAGATGATACGACACGTTATCTTCTCGGAAGGCAAATTGACATTTCGGAGAGACACTAACATCACGTGAGACAAAAGTACAGCTGCTGTACAGGCTTTTAAATGAACAGCGACCAGCAGAACATGCAGCTCAACAGCAGAAAGACAGAAGCTGATCAGACCGCATCTCCTTACCGTTCAGCCTGCCCTTCTCAATGCTTGTGGCAGAGCTGTAGCGTAGCATGCCGCTGTGGGAGTCGGAGGGATATATATATATATATATATATATATATATATATATTATAATGCAAATTTTCACGATGAAGGATGCACCCTTACAGTTAACCCTGCATACATACAAAGCTTTATCTACACAGGATTCCAGACATCAGGGGCGGTCCTAGCCTGTTTGGTTCCTGGTAGAACATCCTCTCTGGTGTAGACACATAAAACATATTAAGGATTGTACATTAACATATTTTATTGTAAAACTGTTGTTGGAACCATACTGAATTTAGATAGATAGCTGTGTATGTGTGTGTGGGTATATATTACACATATAAATAATAACTTGCATATAAATTGGAAGAAATAGAACTTTAAATATAAAACAAGCACACACAGAAGTCAAAATAAGTCATACATATAACAATTATTATATTAAATAAGTATAAAAGGCAGATACAATTAAAATAAGGCATTCCTAAGTTGCACAATTAACATGATTGCACTTCACACAACACACACTGATATGAAATAATTGTCATCAAAATCAGGACCTTTCTTGCCTTCCTTGATGCAAAGTCATCAATAACGTCATCATATGAACTCTGGTCAGCAATTGCATGATTGATGCTGATGATGGCAAGGCCAGTGAGGCGTTCCTAAGACATAGTGGACCTCAGATATGTCTTCACAAGTTTCAGTTTTGAAAAGTTCCCCTCTGCTGAAGCCACAGTTACAAGTAGAGTAACTAATTCTCAGAGCAGTCCACAAAGTTGGGTATATTTCTGAGAGTTCACTGTCATGCACAACGTTCAGCAGCTCAAGAGAGGTCATAAATTTTGATGGTAAGTCAGGCAAATTCTTAATCTCCTGTGCAAGCTCTGGCATCCAAGCCTGATTGGTCCTGAAAAGCAAAGTAGCACTGAGGGCCTTACAGTGAGGTCATCATTTAAGAGATTTGGAAAATGTGTCAGTACTCCAAATTTCTCTCCCACATTTTCCAATGTGGTGAATCTCTTGGATGGAAGACACTACAGCATCACACAACAACAACATTAAAAAGGTCACCTCCAGCTACTTTAGGGCATCACTCAATGGCTCTTCAAATGATTTATAAGAGAAGTGCCGCTTTGTAGAGCTCTGTCTTTTCTGTTGCAGAACAGCCTCTACGTTCATGTCCTCACACATTCTTGGCTGACATTTGTGCAGATGCAAAGCCTGTTTCCCTGTAGTTGCGGAGACCTCTCACTGTATTTTTGAGGAGATTGACAGCTGCATCCACATGCTTGTTGGGAGACTGCATGAGCTTGCTCACATGGTGGGTTTGGTTCAGGATGTCACACCACACCACTGTACAAATGCTGAATCTGTATGATCCCACCTCTTCAGACAAAGACTGGGCCTCAATCTTTATGACTGAGCCTTTGGTGTGGTCTCTCATCTCAATCAAAACCTCTCTCACTGCAGATGCTTGGTACCTTAGGGGCTCAAAGCTGTTGATCTTACTTTCCCACCTTGTTTCAGACCAAATCTTCAGTGTAATGTTAGCATGTTTTTTCAGGATGGACCATCTCTGAGTGGAGGCTGAAAACAAATTGTAAAGTCTTTACAAAATCCCAAAGTAACTTGTGGCATCAATAAATCCCTTTGCAGCATCAGCCACAACCAAATTCAATGCAAGAGCTCCACAGGGAACAAAGAGAGCTCTAGGATTCAATTCCAGGAGCCTGGCTTGAACGCCCTTGTTTTTTCCCTCATGTTGGCCCCATTGTCATATGACTGACCTCTGTAGTCCTCAAAGTGAATTTTCAGCTCCCCTGTTTCCCTGTGGATTCGTCAGCTTCCAAAAACCCATAAAATACTCCTTAATATGGGGCTTCTCTTGTAATGACACAATCCGAATCACAACTGACAGCTGTTCAGTGTGGCTAATATCTGGACTGCAATCTAGAATTATAGAGAAAAACTTTGCCAGCTTGATATCATCAACCATTGTTGAAGTGATCTTGATACTCAACAAATCAATGAGTTTGTTTTGTACATGGTGACCGAAATAGCTGGTGTGACTGCAAGTGCCTTTCTGGACACGGTTAATGTGCTCTTGCATTATGGGATCAAACCTTGCCATGAGTTCAACTTCTTTTAGAAAATTGCCATTTGATGGAGAAAACAATGTTTCTGTGTGTCCCCTTAGTGCTAAATTTCTTATTGTGAGAGATTGAATGATAGTGAGACGAGTCAGCACCGCTCTCCATCTTATTTTCTCAGCCTGCAAAGTGCCATCTCGTTTGTCAATTGTTTCATCTTTTTAATCCTCACTACCAGTTCTTTCCATGCTTTCATGGAGCTATGGTGTTCAGGACTATTGTCATGTGAGGTGAGAAGAGAACTGCATGCTTCCAATCTGTCAGTCCAGAACTTGTTAAATTGATGTGTCTTTTAGAAAACAGCTTGCAGCAGAAGCAAAAAGGCTGTTTTTCTCTGAATATACTAGCCAGCTTCTAGGCATCTTTTCACCGCTAACTAGCGTTTTCTTAAAATACTGGTGGTGGCAACTTCTTTCATTACCCTCATTTCTAGGGAAAAGGTGCTACCTTACTTGGTCCTTTGAAAACCAGCTGTATTCAGATGCTGTCAGTGATATCTGAAGGCCAGTTTGCAGGGTCCATAGGCAGGAGCTCATCCTCAGGGGGTTCAGCTCCAGGCATTTCTATGAGCATACATTTGCATTGGTATACACAAGTTATTTGGAATACACAGCATTCATAGTGGCGAACAGTCTTTGCAAAATATTATGCAACACACACACACAAACACACACAGGCTATACACAATCACACCTGAAGTGGCTGCAATTGGGTCTTCATCCTCGGGATCAGACATTTGTGGAGACAAATATGTGGCTAAGCTGGTGAATGGCTCCTCATCTTGGGCAGTGGCAGTGGGTGCTCCAAAATATTTCAGAAGTGCCCCTGAATAGGAACCCAATATAAAACTCTGATACATGCATGCATCATTTTCATAATTAAAAGAAACATATCATTTTGCACAATTTATAAAATATTCAGAATTATATGTATAACAAGCATTATATTGAATAGGCTATCACAACATCAGTGTTTGGAAGCAATGCATTACTCTGTAATCACAGTAAGATAACTTTCCTAAATAATGTAGCCTAATAGTGTAAGGGATTTTTTTGCTAAGTCAGCTAGACTACAACAGAATACTATCATCCGGTTTAGCATAGCACAGTATGCAAACGGCTAACAGCCATTATAATTCGTCATACATTGCGACTAGGAGACAAATCAACAATACACCTCTTCCAACTAATGGCTAATTAATATTATGCTGAACACAGTCCAAAAGATTCAATAATCCACATCAGTGTCTACTGTCTGTCTACTGTTTACTATCATAGCCAAGTGGCTAACAAACGTAAACAGAAGTTTTCCCCATCCCTACTAATTAATGTTATCTTGTTTCAGGATACATGTCATGCATAATACCTGCCATTATACAATGACACATCTGCTTACCTTTATCGTTTGCTCGTTTCTCCTCCTCTTTTCTCTTTTTTCTAAACTGAGCACCTGATGGCTTTGACCTTTTCTTGTCCATCTTCCATCGGTGTTAATTTTGGACTCCAGTATCAACACCCATCCCCAACCCGAGAATCACCACAATGCAAACTAATAGACCTACACCTTAGTGCAGATTCGGTTTGTATAGGGGTTTTTTCTGCGATTTCACACAACCCAGGAAAAATGTATTGTGCCATAATGGGCTTGGATTGACAATATTATGAATGAAATGTGCTTTATTTGGAAGCAATTTCGATAGGTTGTGTGTGAGACTTCAGCACAGCAGCAGCAAGCAGGCGCACCGAGGGCCCTCGCACTCACTTCCCGCATATATGGGTGTGATAGAATTTAGAAAACACCGTGCAAATCATAAGTCTAAATCATAATGTCTGGTGCTTTTGTGTTTGTTTTGTTTTATTTTGTGAACTGGTTATTAGATGCCGCTCCAGTCAGCCAGAGAATCCCGCCGTCTCACCCCTCTCCTCCCTGTGCAGCAAGCAGCAGGCGCACCTCACAAATAGAGGGCACCCTTACTCCTCGCCAATGGGCAACAGAAAACATTAGTTTTCATAGTCTCTCTGTACATTTAGCATTTGTTTGCTCAGAGGTTGATGTGCTTGCTGCTTCCTGAGCAGCTCTTTTCTCCACCCTACTGGCCCGCTTCTTCTCTTTAGTCAGCATCTTTATGCGTTAAAATTGATTAAGTTAGTGTTTGCGTTGCAAATACTTAGTACATTTTCTTTAATTTTTCACTCTAGCTGCCACTTAAATCATTCTTGAGGCAGATTGAAGACTTAAGATATGAAGAGATAGAGGAAGTGACAGCAAAGTTAGTAGAGAGTAGTTGAGAGAGTAGTTGTTGGCCACTGCCAAGAGTTGATTCTACAAAAATAAAAATAAAAGAGGAATAACCTTGGAGGTCAATCATCACTCCGAAAGCAGATAGTAGAGGTCACATACTATATGTGTACCAAATTTCAGGTCAATAGGTCAAACGGTTTGCAAGCTACAGGTGATTTAAAATCCAGGACAGACAAACGAACAGCCACGGTAGCGTATTATATATATATATTGTGGAAGTTGACCCGGACACAGACAGGCAGACACGCTTCATGTCACCCACAAGCACGTTTATTCACAATATATTTACAACAATTGGTCATTCAGACCCAGTCCAAATAGTGCACACAAACCCCAAAGGCCACAATGCCTTTCTTGGGCCGCCTCCATAGCTCTCCTGAGCCGTCCTTCCTCCTCCCGACTCCAGCCTCGAATGAAGGAGACGGCCCCTTTATACATGACCCGGATGAGCCCCAGGTGTTCCTGGCATTCCTACTCTAGCCACGCCCAGCATGGCAGAAGAACCGGCTGTCCTCCCAGCAGCTCTCCGGCGCTGTCCTAATTCTTCCCCAGCACTTCCTGGTGTGGCAGAAGTGCTGGGGTAACAGGTCCCAAGGCATTGGGGTGCCTCCTGGCGGTGACCACAAGCCCCTACAGGGTGGAGCTTCCATGCCCTGTACCCGTGGCCCCAAAGCAACCAGGAAGGCGACCCCACGTGATCCAGGGTGGGCGCAGACCCACATCCGTCCCTCATGGCGTCCCGGCCGGGTCATGGCCCCTGGCATCCCTGACAATATATATATAAAGATATTGTTGGAAATTTGTATTATTTGTCCCAGATCTGGATTGTAGGCATTGAGACAATCTGACCCATTACACTATTCAACAATAAACTACTTTGCCCTCATGTCAATATACATTGACACTACTATATATCACTTAGTGCACATTTTAAAACTCAATGTGGCTTCATAAAAACTAAACCAGACCATAGTACTTGGTTTGGGCTTTAGAATACGGAACATGACACAGAGACTAAAAAGGCTTTGAACTTCTAAACCCTGAAGTTGTAGGTTCAAATTCCACTACTGACAGTGTCACTTCACCTGCCGGAGATCCAGTTGGAAAAACAAAAGAAATTTAACCAATTGTGTCTTAGATGTTGAAATTTACCATAAATGAAGATGTCAAATAAGTAAATGTACAGTAAATTGTATAATAATGCAAGTGTACTGAAGAAATTATTCTTTTCATATACTTTTGCAGTGCTCTGATGGGTTGGTGCATTTTATTCTTCACAACATTATGATTTTAATCATAATTAAGCACGCTATTTGAAGCTTGTCTAACATTACTCACAGGAAGAATGGATAGATAGGATGCCTAAAAGTGTGACATTAAAGAAACCTGTCCAGCAGCATTGCTTAAAAGCAGCAACCAATCACTGACTGGGTCCCAATAAACAGTCAGGCAATAAATCTTGCCAGTGCCAGTTTAGAGGCATTAAGCACTGGACTGCTGTGAGAGTCTAACAAAATCCACTAATACCACCCTGATGACAACAATGTACTAAACTTTGAATGCAAAAATTTACATTTTCTGAAGTGGGACATTTGTGTTTTAGACCTCCAGAAGTCATGCAAGAGTTATAATTTAACATTTTTTAATTTTGTATCTGAAGATGCTTCATGCTCAAGTTCCCAAATTCAGTTCTAGAGAAATACTGAAGCTGTGGGTCTCCATTCCAACCAATTTCACATATACTGTACACTCACTAGCCACTTTATTATTAGTTACACCTTGCTAATACCGGGTTGGACACCCTTTTGCCTTCAAAACTGCCATAATTCTTCATGGCATTGATTCAACAAGATGCTGGAAACATTCAATGATTTTGGTCCATATTAACAGAACAAGCAGTTGCTGCAGATTTGTCGGCTGCACCTCCATTATGCGAATCTGCCCTTCCACCACATCCCTTTACTGGATGGAGATCTGGTGACTGTGCAGGCCATTTAAGTACAACGAAGTCATTGTCATGTTCAAGAAACCAATTTGAGATGATTTGAGCTTTGTGACATGGTGCATTCTCCTGCTGAAAATAGCCATCAAAAGATGGATACACTACAGTCATAAAGGGATGGACTTGGTTAGCCACAATACTCATGTAGGCTGTGGGATTTAAAACACTGCTCAACTGGTAATAAGGTGTCCATAGTATGTCAAGAAAATATCCCACACACCATTACACCACCACCAGTCTGAACCATTGATACAAGGCAGGATGGATCCATGCTTTCACATTATTGACACCAAATTACTGTACCAGCCGAATGTCGCAGCAGAAATTGAGACTGCTACATGTAGTCCATCAGCTTCAAAGTTTGACGTGTAGTGCATTCAGAGATGCTCTTCTGCACAACTCAGGTTTAACAAGTGGTTATTTGAGCTACTGTTGCCTTTCTATCTATTCTGCAGCCATTCTCATCTGAACTCTGGCATCAGCAAGGCATTTTCGCCCAGAGAGCTGCTGCTCACTGGATATTTTCCCCTTTTTCAGACCATTCTTTGTAAAACCCTAGAGATGGCTGTGCATAAAACTCCCAGTAGATCGGCAGTTTCTAAAGTAATCAGACCAGCCCGCCTGGCACCAACAACCATGTACCATTCAAAGTCACTTAAATTAACCTTCTTCCCCATTCTGATGCTCGGTTTGAACTTCAGCAGGTTGCCGTGACTATGTCTACATCCCTAAATACATTGAGATGCTGCCTTGTGATTGGCTGATTAAGATATTTGCATTGACAAGCAGTTGAACAGGTGTACTTAAAGTGGCCAGTGAGTGTATATATAAATGGTTTATTCTCACTTTAAAATGATCTAAGGATTTAGTCTTTTTCTTTTGTTAGTTTTGCATTCAGATATGAACAAAACTCAGACATTTTCATTTTTTGCCTTGTCTTTATAATGTTAACTTTTTTACCATATTCTTTTTAAAATCAGTTTTTCTGTGGAGTTTACTCCCTTACTTGTATCCAAATACTGACGATTAGTGACACACAGTGAATACTAAAGCAGAGCCTCTATTCCACGGGTGTCGAACTCTGGTCCTGGAGGGCCGAAGTGGCTGCAGGTTTTCATTCTAACCATCTTTTTCATTAGTGACTAGTTTTTGCTGCTAATTAACATTTTTTGCTTTAGTTTTAATTAACTTGACTCAGACCCCTTAGTTGTCTCTTTTCCCTTAATTAGCAACCAAATAATAATGAGACACAAAACGAGCCACCACATGACCAGCTCCCATGTGCCCATCGCACAATATCTGAAAGTAAAGAAAGGTGATGGTCACTAAAACGTTGATCTCTCAGATCACCAAAACATTGACGGCATTCTTAGAAAAAAAAACAGAAAATCAGCAGTTTTGGAAAAGTCTGCTGTGGCAGAATGACAGCAGCAACAAGCCATGGAATTAAATAATGGGTTTAATTAACAGCAAGAATTGGCTTCTCATTAAGAGATTGGCTGGAGTGAAATTGGTTAGAGTTTGTAGGCCCAATTTAACTGGTCATCTGTTGGCTCGTTTCACATCACATTTCTGTTTGGTTGCCATTTAATGAAGAAACGAATCAATTCAGACAACTGAATCCATAAAAACAGGGCTATTAAAATGAAGGGGAAAAAAAGTTAACAGTGAACTGGTCACTGATTGGGAAAAGGGTCAGAATGAAAACCTGCAGCCACTGCGGCCCTCCAGGCCCGGAGTTTGACACCCCTGCTCTACTCCAATGTTGCATTCATTTTTGTGCCAATTAGTAATAAAAGGCTAAACTAAATGGGCTTCACGTTCAGTTGCCGTTTACCACCTTAACGGCAGGTGCTCATCCCAACCACCACCTACTTTTAAACTTTATTTAAAATGTTTATTTCCAAGTTTCTGTCTTTTTTGCGTCAATCCAGAAATAACAAAATGGGTCTGCAAAATGTTTTGGGGAATGTAGCAAGCACAAGTTTGCATGACATTAATTACTGATCGGTTTCCCGCTTTAAGATTTCGCTCTTTTTTATTTTATGTTCTGGTCATTAAGACTTTTCTCTAACTAGCTCACAACTGATTTTTAAACTGAAGTAACTGTTTCCCCTGTAGCATTTAGTTTCATTTGCACCTGTGTATGTACTGCCCACCACTGTCAGTATTTGCATAAGCTTAAGAGTAAAATTCCACAGGAAAAGGGGAATTAAAAGAAAATGGTAAAAGAAAGGGAACATTTAAAGATATGGCAAAAATTCAAATTTCCTTTTTTTAAACAAATAAACACGTATTTCTGAATGAAAAATACGATATAAAGACTAACTAAACAATTTTACAATTTTGAAGTAAGGCACATTTAGTTATTTAACTGGTTGAAATGAAAATCAATAGCTACAGTAGTACCCCAGGAATGACACTGCTTATGAGTATATTATAACAAACTGATAATAAAAAATTCATGCAAAAGCAGAGAGGGGCATACAATGTTTTCAAAACAATACGCGCCTACCGCCGCTGACTTGATTCTTATTTTCTTTCGGTATTTAGGGTGGGGATAATCCGAAAGCTGTCCAATCAGCACGTAGCCTCACCATTGCAAAACAAGGTAAGTACTTCTAGTATCCCAGAATGCCAATCATGCGACTGAACAGGAAAGACGTCATTGCTTGAAGGAAATAGAATGTTAAACGCGGCGTGTAAAGAACGAGCGGTAACTACTGAAAAGAAAAGGGTGCTTATCGAACCTCTCTCTGAAAAGCTAGAACTAGTTAGTTTCTTTATCATCCTATAACCATGGCTTACCGCGGACAAGGACAGAAGGTGCAAAAAGTGATGGTGCAGCCCATTGTATCCTTTTTGTTTTTTTAAAAAAAAGTTGAACCCGTCCGATTATTTCAATGGGAAAAGAGAGTTGTGGCCTAGAGGCTTGAACAGTGATCAACATATTTGAGATGTTCGACTACTGTTTTTTTTGCAATAATTGTAATCGGTTATAAATATGTTATTATGGATAGCTTATTATTTGAACTGTACACTTAGATCTTATTATGAGTGTTTTTTTTCTTTAACCTTTTTTTACTCAGAATCTTATATTCAGGTACCTTCAGAATGTAAGTATTACTCTTTTTGTCGTCATAACTTTGAAAAGACTTTAAGAGCGTTCAGTTTGTTTGTACACACGTCTCCAAGGGACTTGTGGCCCCTTCTGTGTTTTAAGGAAACTTGTGTTTGTGGTTTCAAGCTTTTGTCGCCGAAAGTAAATATGTATCACTAAAATATGAAGTAAAGTAGCTGACTTACCGTTTTAGGATCATGTGCCTTGCCTCCTTCATCTCTTCATGTAACAATCAAGGTCTCATGAGAAAATGGCAAAAAGCCGGTGTGTGCAATGTCATTTCCAGGGCTTGAAATTCATTTTTGAAATTTGGGGATCGCCTCATAAATTTCAGTGGTATTAAAAAACCAATAGTTTAAAAAGCAATTTGATGTTAATATTTTAGCCATTTTTAAAATGGCATACCTTTAGTCAGTCTGATGTTTATAGTAGTTTAAACTGAGTGGATAAAGTCAGTCTTTCAAATAATTTGTCTGCTTTTTTTTTAACTTAAAATAATTATTTTATTTTGCATGTAGAGATTTCCGCTCATATTTAGCCAAAAGCCAGACTCGACATGGTAAAATTACACCAGTAGAGTAATACAAAACAGTTTACAGAATGTGAAATAAAATACACTGAGACAAACAGGTGTTTTATTTTATCTTTTTTTCCTATCAGAATATAATTTTATGTAGTTTTAAGAGCAATTAGGCTGTAAGTGAATATATTTAAGAAATTTCAGATAGTTGAAATGTAGTAAACATATTTGTAGCTTAGGTGGCACAGTAGTGTACAATGCTTAGAACTGCCATTGTACAGAACCTGCATACTACATTAAGATCCAGCACTTGTTTGCATGTTCTCCATGTGTCTCTGTGGTGTTCTTCTGGGTTACTCCAGTTACCTCCATGTCTTCTCAAAGCATGCAGGTTTGGACCCAGTGCAACTATGAGTTATGTGTGTGAGTGACCCTTTGATAAACTGATACTATGTCCATGCCCTCTTCCTGCATTTTGCTCAGTGCTGCCTGTATAGGCTCTTGCGCCCTGCTACTCTAGGAAAGGTGCTATATAAATAAAATTTATTATTATTACTCTGAATTGGAGTAAGCAGGTGTGAGAATGACGAAGACTATTAGTCTGTTTGAAAATATAACATTTTTTTGAGGTTCTAATTAACTGTTGTCAAAACTAAAGGATGTTTTCTAAAAGATCATAAGAGGAAATGCAGGTAAATTGTGTTTTCATAAGTAAAGGATTGTACAAAGTCCTTATTTTTCTGCTGAAATATTCTTTTCTTTTTTTTTTTTTTTCAGAATTCTGTATCTGGCTTAGCTGTGTTTATGTATACTGATCATAAATAACTGTTTTGATCTTTGGAATGGTCAAACTTTTATAGTATTTATTCCATACACAAATGAAATCGTAGGAAGGATAAAACAAAGTGCTTATATTTTGCATAACATACCCTAGAATAACATGATGAAAAAACATTACAGGGGGGAAAAAACCCTCTTTCACTTTTCAGATTTGTTAGTAAGTAGTTTAGTATTAAGTAAAAATGATAATTTAAAGCTTTTGCCATTGTTTGTCATTTGTCTAAAATGTTAGGTTACGTGCAAATTTTAATGCACTAAGTCATATGGAGAGTATAGTACAAGCATAAGGGTACCAAGATAGTTTGTAATTAGTAATTTAGTAATTGGATTGGAAAAAAAACTAACCAAACGTTTCTTTCATTCTAGAGATCAAGAATCCAGGTGTGGCTGTATGAGCAAGTAAACATGCGGATAGAAGGATGTATCATTGTAAGTAAAATGCACACATTTATCTACAGCATTTTGTAGTTTTAACACTGCTATAAAATGATAGAGAATAAAGTGTAGAAATTGGGACTTATGTGTGTGTACATGTAATGCATATAACACATTACTTTTATTTTTAGGTCAACCATTCTTTCATCTTAAACTCTTATTCACATAACTAAAAAAATAATTGTAACAAGAAAATAATTTGATTTGAACATTGTCAGGATCTGACAGGTTAGCTTCAGTCAACTTAGTCATAATATCTACAAGTGTCTAAATGTTAATTAGAGGGAGCTGCCACCATTTCTACAAGTGAAGGAAATCACTAGATGTTTCCATTTGATAGATTTCTCCAGAATCGCACACACACATGTTCAGTTGAAGTGAAATATAGTGACCATCATGACAGTTTGCTAGTTATACCATTCTTTGTTGCCGCACGCCTTGTTGATAGATATTTTCATCCTGGTGGATGTGACTGCCATAAGGATATAGAATTAAAGTGATTATTTAGAGTTGGTTTCAGTATGACAAGATGTATGAATCACTTAAAGTTGATCAGTGAACCACAACAATGGCAGGAAAATGCATTTAGCTCCGTAACAAAGTCATTGAAAGCCCTCCGTGTGCATGCCTATTTACTTATTAGGTATTGTACACACATGAATCCAACTGTTTGAACAAAAGTAAGAATTACGTTCAAAAACATTTTTTTTCTGTTGCATAGTAGACCAGTAGATTTGCTTTGGTGCCACTCCTGCCACATTTGAGATATGAAAAGGAGTCAATAGTATTTGTCTAAGAAGTAATCTAAGGACTGTTGCTGTATTATGAATGTTGGCTGAAAACGCAGACTTGAAGGTATTTACCTCTAAACTGGTTGGATGGATGGATGGTTGAATGGTTTAGGAATTACAGTACTTACGTGTTTTCCCCTTTCTTGCCAAATGACCAATAGTAATTAGACAGTGGACTCGCTGGTGGTTATGTTGACAGGTGTGGGCAGCTCCCTCCTTATTTTATTAACATCTAAGCAGTTCTGGAGTTGATTCCAAGTGAGGAATTTGCATTTGGAAGCTGTTGGTGGGAACTCTCCAGCAGCTGGGGGAAAAAAAAATCAACCCTTCATAGAGACAGCAGAGACATTAGGAATGGCCAAATCAGGAATTTGGTTCACTCTTAAAAAGAAGGAACATAATCCTAAAAAGCAGGGATGATCCGATCGATTGGCTATTAATCGAAATCGAATGATTTTCACTAAAAAAAAGACTTGATCGGTAAAACGACAGGTCTCGCAAGCTATTCTTTTCAGCCCCTGTTTTTCTAAACTTTACAGTAATTTAGTTGTGGTATTCCTTTATGTATTGCAGTGTTTGAGCCAGCATTCCTTTTTTTTTTTTTATCCTTTCTTTTGCAACACAGTTCCAACAATATAAACAAAACCGCGAGTGGGAGCTTGTTTTATCAGTGAACAAAAGGCGATTGGTATATTAGCTGATGTGTTAAAGAAAGTGGAGTACTAAATTGGGGGGGGGGCTAGGGGGGAGTAATCCGAGATGTCACCCTGTGGAACTAGACAAACAGCAAGAAAAGCTACTTTAAGGAATTTAGACCTTTAACTCTTTTAGGGTGGATGTCGGCTTTTAAAGAAACTCGGGTGAAGGACAGTAATAAGTTTAAACGGTAACAAATATCACTGTTAGCGTTTCAGTTTGACTGTCTTTGCTAAAACGATCTGACTTTGTTTCTCTGCGCTTGCATGAGTAGGAAAGAGCAAACCACCTCTAAAATGGCATTGATATCTGGCCATTGATTTTTATGCAAGTGATCTGGAGATGGAGATCGAAAACAAAAAAGTGAGGTGCTAGCATCAGCTGATCATGGTGCTGACAACATTCCTGTAGCTGATGCACCTACTGCAACGTGTAAGGACTGCCATTTATGATGACAAGAGGTACAAACCAGATTGCGTTGCATTGTGACTGCCACCGCTGCCCTCCTGCTGTGTGAAGACAGCCAGGCAGCCAGTCTGTCGCACACTCTTGCCGGCTTTCGAGCAGCCCCCGCATAGCCGCTTCTGCCAGAGATGCGAAATGGGTGCAGCCTCCTCACACAGCAACAAACTTCTGTTGATTTTATATGTGAAACCATTGCTTTGTGTGCTTTTCAGAAAACTGAGGTTTTTTTTTGAAAAAATATTTTAAACAGTTAAATTGAAACGGACACCAATTGAGTTTGGACAGATAGCTTGTTTAAAATGCAGCTGCTTACATGTCTAACAAAGAAAAGATAAAGACAAATTTGAAATTGCTGCGCAGTAAACAATAGACATTTTCTGAAGATTTGTACTATGTTTATTATTTGTTGCGGTGTCATACAGCATAGGTTTTGGAAAGAAACAAGTACTTAATTAAAATGGTGATCCATATTTTATTACACCTCAAGAAATACGAATATCTAGATATACTGAAGTAAAAAGCACCTGTATAAATATAGTAAATGTATATTTTAACAGGAAAAAGCTGTAGTGCAATTAATGATGTAAAATGATTAATGTATAAGTGCATGAATGTTTACATTTAAGCAGTGTTTTTAATTGCCAATATTAATTAATTGATTGTATGAGAATATCTGTATATATTTTTGTTAGAAGTGGTAAAAACGACTGTTTTTAATTAAGCCTTGTTTCAGATAGGTACAGTACACCCGGAAAGTATTCACAGCACATCAATCAGTTTTTCCATATTTTATGTTACAGCCTTATTCCAAAATAGATTAAACTCATTTTTTTCCTCAGAATTCTACACACAACACCCCATAATGACAACGTGAAAAAAGTTTACTTGAGGTTTTTGCTAATTTATTAAAAATTTTAAAAACTGTGAAATCACATGTACATAAGTATTCACAGCCTTTGCCATGCATCCTGTTTCCCCTGATCATCCTTGATATGTTTCTGCAGCTTCATTGGAGTCCACCTGTGGTAAATTCAGTTGATTGGACATGATTGGAAAGGCACACACCTGTCTATATAAGGTCCCACAGTTGACAGTTCATGTCAGAACACAAACCAAGCATGAAGTCAAAGGAATTGTCTGTAGACCTCTGAGACAGGATTGTCTCGAGGTACAAATCTGGGGAAGGTTACAGAAAAATTTCTGCTGCTTTGAAGGTCCCAATGAGCACAGTGGCCTCCATCCTCTATAAGAAGAAGAAGTTCGAAACCACCAGGACTCTTCCTAGAGCTGGCTGGCCATCTAAACTGAGCGATCGGGGGAGAAGGGCCTTAGTCAGGGAGGTGACCAGGAACCCAGTGGTCACTCTTTCAGAGCTCCAGAGGTCCTCTGGAGAGAGGAGAACCTTCCAGAAGGACAACCATCTCTGCAGCAATCAGGCCTGTATGGTAGAGTGGCCAGACAGAAGCCACTCCTTAGTAAAAGGCACATAGCAGCCCGCCTGGAGTTTGCCAAAAGGCACTTGAAAGACTCCCAGACCATGAGAAACAATACTCTGGTCTGATGAGACAAAGATTGAACTCTTTGGTGTGCATTCCAGGCGTCACGTTTGGAGGAAACCAGGCACCGCTTGTCACTAGGCCAATACCATCCCTACAGTGAAGCATGGTGGTGGCAATATTATGCTGTGGGGATGTTTTTCAGCGGCAGGAACTGGAAGACTAGTCAGGATAAAGGGAAAGATGACTGCAGCAATGTACAGACACCTCCTGGATGAAAACCTGCTCCAGAGCGCTCTTCACCTCAGACTTGGGTGACAGTTCATCTTTCAGCAGGACACGACCCTAAGCACACAGCCAAGATATCAAAGGAGTGGCTTCAGGACAACTCTGTGAATGTCCTTGAGTGGCCCAGCCAGAGCCCAGACTTGAATCTGATTGAACATCTGGAGATCTTCAAATGGCTGTGCACCGACGCTTCCCATCCAACCTGATGGAGCTTGAGAGGTGCCTCAAAGAGGAATGGGCGAAACTGGCCAAGTATAGGTGTGCCAAGCTTGTGGCATCATATTCAAAATGACTTGAGGCTGTAATTGCTGCCAAAGGTGCATCGACAAAGTATTGAGCAAAAGCTGTGAATACTTATGTACATGTGATTTCTCAGTTTTTTTTATTTGTAATAAATTTGCAAAAACCTCAAGTAAACTTTTTCACATTGTCATTATGGGGTGTTTGTGTAGAATTCTGAGGAAAAAAATTAATTTAATCCATTTTGGAAAAAGGCTGTAACATAACAAAATGTGGAAAAAGTGATGCGCTGTGCATACTTTCCGGGTGCACTGTACATTAGAGAATAATTGATTTTACAGGTTGTAGTTCTGAGAAGCAATTTATTTTCTTATGATGTATGTATTATAGATATATATTTTTGTACATATTAAAGTATGCATTTTATGGTCACTGATCAGTAAGTCTACAGAACTTCATTCTGTTAATAAAAACAGGTGGTCTATAGTTTAATTATAAAAGTATACTTCAGTGTAGGACAAAAGGCTTCTATTTGTCCATTTATGCAGGAGAATAGCATAAAAGGTTTTTTAAAAATGTTTTAAGAAAAAAAGGCAGAATCGGCCAATCAAGTAACATGAAATTGGTGATCGGTATCAGCCTTAAAAACCTGATCAGAGCATCCCTACCTAAAAACCTTAAGGAACACAGAACAACTTTGCAGAAAGATTGCAGAAGTCTATCCTAGGTAAAGAATAACCCCACTCACAACATCTATCCAAGTCAAGAACACTTTCTAGGTGGGGTGCACATCATTGTCAATGTGTACAATCAAGAGAACACTTCATGAACGTAATAAATACAGAGGGTTTACCACTCTGTGCAAACCACTGGTTAAACTTCAAGATTAGGGTCAGATTAGACTTTTCCTCGAAACATCTGAAAAGCCGGTCAAGTTTTGGAAGCATATTCTTTGGGCATAATAAGCCAAGTTCAGTATGTATCAGAATAATAGGAAGCGAAGGGAAGCAATGGGCTCATGATCTGAAGCATACTGTTATGACATGGACATGTATAGCTGCCAGTGGAACTCGGTCAGTAGTGTCTATTTATAATATGACTACTTACACATGCGGCAGGATGAATTCTTAAGTGTATAGGGCTATGTTATTTGTTTAAAATTCAGCAAAATGCTGCAAAATTGATAGGACTGATGCATGGCAACCCAAAACATGTTGCAACCCGTGCACTTTTCAAGATAAAGAAGTGAAATATTATTCAGTGGCCTAGTCAGTTACTTGACCTCCACTCAATTGAACATGCAGTTCACACATTAAAAGTCGAAACTGATGATGAAATGTTAAGCACCTACTTTTTGTGATCAGATTTTTATTAGACACTGAAATGGCAAAATTCTCTGTTGGAGTACTAATCTGAAGTAATAAAAGGAGCCTCATCATACAACAAAGGCACACTGCTTTGAATAGGAGAAAGGAAAAAAAAAAAAAAAGTAAATTGTCCATCCAATCCATGTCAAACGAGCTAGTTAGTGATAGTGGCACTGAATGTTGCTTTGGAACACTGAGATTTTCTAAAGAACTAAATTGTAAAAGCATGATTTTTTTTTTTTTTTTTTGAGCTTGTGCAAGTGATTTTAATGTGAGTTTTTTGCTGCTACAGTGCCTAATGAGAGAAGTTCGTTGTGTACAGTAGATGAGAAAGATAATAGATTCAAAAGCAGGAAACATGAAGCATATCATATTTGACACCCAATCTTAGAAATTGAATTAGTGACAAATGACCATGAAGAAGCTATAGGGGAACAGTCCAAGAACATGTGAATAAAGGTTGCAGGGAAGACACAAGCATAGTGTGCAGGAGGGCCAGGAGTAAGTCCAATGCTAAAACACTTTTGTGAGGTTAAGATATAAAAGTCTTGTACAAATTTAAACTGAATGTGTTGATCTTTAGGATTTTTGGAGACTAGATATTATTCCAAGGGAATGGAGGAGCAGCAAGATGGTTGATGGGATAGTAGGAAGCCTTATCTAAAATAGCATAATGTTTATTGACTGGTTTCTTTGCAGAAGTTAAGGAGTAAAACCTATTATACAATGGGTGAAGAGCAAGACAATGGAGTACCATGTCCTTCGAACTAGTTTGAGTCAGTAGTTTAAGAATGAGACAGAAGGAATAGAAGCTTTGAACGTAAATAGAATGGAAGGGGCCAGAATCAATAAATGTCTCTAGACCCAGATGTGCCCATGGGGTGGGGAAATACACTGCAGCCATCAATTCCAAAGGCTCATTTAAAACAAAAATATAGTGTGGGAATACCTAAACTGGGTTGGGAACTTAGCATGGTACAAAGTCCCGAGTACATAAGAGATTAGAAGAGCAGATGGGGAACTGGAAGTCATTTTATTACACTCCATAGGATACGAAGGAAGAGAAGTGGAGGGTGAGAAATAACAAAATCCTGTTGGTTGAAGGGTAAATGCAAAGTGATGAAGTTCTATGCCTGGTAGGTACACCCAAAAAGCACCTGTTTTTAATACTAATTCCTTCCCTTTTTCCTTGGGAGCTTTGCCAGTAAAATGCAAATTACCTTATAAATTTTATGGGCAGTTTATATGCTTGTTGGATGAGAGCAGAATTCTTTTTGCAGCCAAGAGTTAAACATTAATGTTCATTTGTTAATTTGTAGGGTTTTGATGAATACATGAATTTAGTATTGGATGATGCAGAAGAAGTTCACATGAAAACAAAAACAAGGAAACCACTTGGTAAGAACTTGGTCTTCTATTTATATGATTCTGTGCATCACTGTCAGTAACATGTAACAAAGAAATTAAACCGGCTAATTAACCTTTATGCATAAGTAATTTCAGTTTTGAGCTGAAAAGAAGCAAAACTATAACATATCTTATATGTGTGTTTTGTACAAATAAAATATGTCCCTAGTATTTTATAACAATATTGCTTTTGTACTACTGTGTCCTATGAGAGAAATCCAACCTTTAAGTGAAGTAAATGTGCTCTAAGAAAAAAAAAAATCCCCCTCAAGAAATAATTATTAAAAAAGCCCAGTGTGCCACAAATACTGGTACCCCTGCATTTAATATATTGTACAGTCTCCCTTTGCCAATACAACAGCCCTGAGTCTTTTTCTATAACATGTTATCCATCCATCCATTTTTCAACCCGCTGAATCCAAACACAGGGTCATAAATTTGAAAAATATGGAGCAGGGAGTCTAACGCCATTCCTTAGTATCATCCAGGCTGTTGGGTCCTCTCCTCCACTCTACTCTTTAGCTCATTCCAAAGTTTTGAATGGTATTTAGTTCCAGGGACTGAGACTGGCATGGCAGAAACTTGATTTTGTGTTCCTTTATCCATTTTTTTTTTTTTTTTTTTTTTTGATTTTGGACACTTTTTGGATCATTGTCCTGCTGGAAGATCCAATGACAACCCTGTTTTAGTTTGTTGTTGGAGAAATCAAACTTCCAGTCCAATAGTGTTTAGCAAGCTCCTGGTTCTGCGGCTTGTGGTTAAATGACAAGAACAGCTTTTTTGGTTGGTTTGTTTTTTTTCTCTGGCATGCCTTCCAAATCTGTTTCCATGGAGGCTTGGTGACCCCAAGATATTACTATTACAAGATAGATAGATAGATAGATATATTATATATATATATATATATATATATATTTTTTTAAAGCCATCCTACTCACTTTGCATGGGGGCAAAATAAACTTGGGTCCTGTCCCACGTAAATTGGTAACAGTTACAGTTAAACTCAACTTTTTCATTATTACCTTAACTGTAGATATGGCCATTTTCAGGCGAGTAGCATTTTTTTTGCCATTCCCTGCTTTGAGGTCATTACACTTTTTTTCCTCATTTTTGTGTTCTCATCTTTCCCATGCTGATGAGTGAATAAGGGAATTTAGCCTCTGCACCTCCTTACAACAACATTTATTTATATAGCACATTTTCATACAAACAGTAGCTCAAAGTGCTTTACATAATAAAGAATAGAAAAATAAAAGACACAATAAGAAAACAAAATAAATCAACATTAATTAACATCGAATAAGAGTAAGGTTCAATGGCCAGGGGGGACAGAAAAAACAAAACTCCAGACAGCTGGAGAAAAAATAAAATCCGTAGGGATTCCAGACCATGAGACCGCCCAGTTCCCTCTGGACATTCTACTGAACATCCATCCATTCATCCATTTTCTAACCCGCTGCATCCGAATACAGGGTCACGGGGGTCTGCTGGAGCCAATCCCAGCCAACACAGGGCACAAGGCAGGAACCAATCCTGGGCAGGGTGCCAACCCACCACAGGACACACACACAAACACATCCAAACACCAAGCACACACTAGGGCCAATTGAGAATCGCCAATCCACCTAACCTGCATGTCTTTGGATTGTGGGAGGAAACCGGAGCGCCCGGAGGAAACCCACACAGACACGGGGAGAACATGCAAACTCCACGCAGGGTCTACTGAACATAAATGAAACAATCCTCTTTGGATTTAGGGTTCTCACAGAAGGGCTTGATGATGATGGTCACATAGAGTTGTGCCTTTTAATCCATCCATCATTGTTGGAGCATCATGAAGCTTTGAGTAGGTGGAGGTGACGCAAGCCACCACCACCTACTGAAACCGGAAAAAGAAACAGAAAAGAGAGTAGAGGTCAGTACGGATTTTAGAGCCACCATGAGTAGTTATTATAAGGAAATTGAACATACAGAGTATCAGGATAGAATTAAATTGAAGTGTTATTACTTTAACATGACCTTTCTATGTTTTCAGCAGTGTTTTAAACTGCTCTACTGTATTAGCCTGGCGAATTCCTATTGGCAGGCTATTCCAGATTTTAGGTGCATAACAGCAGAAGGCCATATATTTATACCCCAGTGAAATAGGAAGTCATCGATTACTGTTTGAATGTTTCTGCACTCTGTGATCAAGTCAGATCTAAATGAAAAAATGCTTCAGTTACACTTTGTTCATATGAATTTCTAGGGGTTCCTATAATAGTGTCACTTGTGGTTTTGTTAAAAATAATTTCTTGATGAAGGATTATTTTATCTCGGTATACATTTATTTTAAATACAGGTTGGATTTCTATCTTTTTTTCAGTACTAGGTTGTAATTCATTTAAAGGTGATTTTTTTTTTTTTCTTTCTTTCTCCAACTTGTTTTTCTTCTTTACCAGGAGTGTCAATAATTGTGGCATCTATATATTTATAAATATATGTACTAGGGTGGTACAATCGGCCAAATACCAAGGTTTGAAATTAAAAATATTCAAATATATTCAAACTTGGGTTGACGATTCTGGACATTCATGTACGTTATGTGGTTTTTTTGTTTATTTTTATGGTAGAGAAAGCTATAGCAAGAAAAACCCTAACAGTGGGTGGGGAATTTTAAGTGGTACTCTGGCAACTCTTCCTTAAGTACAAGAGCCATTAAAAACTTGAGCAGCTGCCCCTTATAAAAGGGAAGCATTTTCACCACTGTCTTGTTTACAGTAACACTGATGACTGGGTGTACAAGTCTAAAACCGCTTGTTTTGTTTGGCAAGAAAGCACTGTCCTTGACCCCCGTCCTTCAGTTTTTTCTGTGGAGGTGCCCTCACAAAAATTGCTTTCCCCAGGACTCTACACTAACCCAGTTTCCTATCCCTCACAGCTGTTCTTGCTAGCAGCAAGACATGCCCCAGTGCGTTTGTAGTCCAGGACACCAGCTGAGTGATACAGCCGATACCCACGCAATGCTTTGCAGAGGAGAAACCATGGGGGGGGGGAGGAATTAATACTGTAGCGAAGCACTATGCTATAATGTGAGGTTCATATGGATTTAAGTTTCTTTTCATGGCTTACAGTTCTGGCAAGGTCCAAGATAAATACGGGTCAGTTCGTAAGACCATGACAGAGTGAGAATAGTGAGCGAAGTAAGAGTAAAAGGCAGGCAGGTCAAAGGTTGGACATGTTTTATTATTTTGAAGATTTCCAATAGGCTGCAGCATGATACAGTTAATATCACAGCATTCAGAATTAAAAGCTTTTTGACATTTTTTTTTCTTCCTATACAGATGCAGCAATATTGTAATAAAGGTGACCTAAATATTTTTAATTGCACCTCATTGTTTTAGGCATTACACTATATATATCTATATCTATCTCAAACCAGCAGTCACATAAAATGAGTAATTGTGGAACGCAGAGTTTTGTCTGACGCTAGCGAGGCTCTTTGATAATGCAGTGGGATAGAAAAAAACGCCCTATGTCGTGAAGGGGTCTGACTTTACATTTTACTATTGAAAGGTGGTAAGCTAACTATTCAAAATTCAAAACTATTCAAAATTTCCAAAAGGTTAATCATGGACATGAAATACATAATCAGACCAGTAAAGTACAGTACTGCAGCTTTGCATTGTGTCTGGCGTAACCCAGTGCCAAAATTAGTACAGGGAAAACGAACAACAGTTCTCTTACAGTTTAATATCGGCTTTTGCCTTCAAATAAGTGTTTTTAAATAAGTTCAAATTATATTCAAATGGTGAGTCATTATGACAGCCCTAGTAGTTGTGTATATTTTAAATATATTTTGTCCCAGTAACTGCTTGGTATTGCCTCAAATCAATTAGATAACAAAGTTGTGTGTTCTGAATTATTAAAGTTCCTCTGTACAGGAATGTCCAGAATTAATCAGATAATCTATCTATCATAGATTTAGAGGTTCAGATGTACACTGCAAGACTTCTTTGTAACTATATGCATAAAACAATGTGACTAAAATATCTACCGTACATTTTGTTTCAGCATCATTGTTTCAGTCTCCTCTATTGCAATTACTTAAAACTGTGTTTAACAGCCAATTTGAAGGAAGCAGGGTTTTTTTTTTCTTTTATAAACTTGCCACTATATAGACTAAGAAATAACCTAGACACATTGCAGCTTAACAATTTCCTCTTAAAAGAGAATTTTCGTAGGTAAAAACAACGATGCTCAGTTATAAAATGTGCCCTCTCACAAATACAGGGCTGGTTGATATACATTATTTTATGTACAGTATTTTCAAGATATAAAAGTCAGCTTCCTTTTTTTTAATGCTGAACCAAGCTTGTTTTGTTTTGCAGGACGAATCATGTTGAAAGGAGACAACATCACCCTTCTACAGAGTGTTACAAACTAATCTATAGGGCCTTGAATGCAGAATATTAATTGTGAATCCAGTGGCAGAAAGTGTTGTGTGCATTTGTGTTTTTTTTTTTTTTTGTGGGATTTGTGGGGGAGGCTTTGTACAGTAGGATATTTTGAGTGTTCAATTTTACACTTAAATAAAAAAATTACTTTTTACTATAACCTTTTGAGATTTTGTCTAGGTAGACAAACAAATGCAATGTATTATTCCAAACAGAAGTTTCAACAATTACTTAAATATCAAGCATCAAATTAAACCTGTATCAAAGCCAGTGTTTGTGTGTCCATGAGGATCATACTCCTCTTGTATAATTTACTGCAAATTGTGAAATGTTGAATACTTACAAGGCCTATTGATTGATATTAGTTTCAATCTTTTTTTCTTTGGGACCTGTTTTAGGATAATTTAGTGCTTTGTTAGAGAAATATTTTTTTTCCTGACTAAGTTTTCTGTCTGACAGTAAAACAATATGTTGGTTTATTTTTAATACTTCATTTGATTGGTTTTCTTTACCCTGTTTTGTAGTACATTCTCCTTGTACTGCTTTATGATTTACATAAAAATCCAAGCAGTAACTTTGAGTTACTGTATTTTTAGCCAGTACCAGCATTTTTGAATATTTCCTTGATCTTTATCTGGCATGTTCACCCGACTAATAACTAAATATAGTACAACTGTTGAATTATTTCATAAAAAGAAGTAAACATTTGTTCTCCTTTTTTTTTTTTTTTTTTAATTTTAGTTATTCTATGGTTTAAAACAAAAAAAAAAAAAGGTGCACATTTTCACTAGGTTTAGGAGTTCTAAAAAAATGCAGCATTGTTTTATTCTTGAAAAAATGTAACACTGGAAGTTTTTAAATCATACTGTCATTGTTATGGATTGAAAGATGAGAATTGTAGCATTATGTGAGAGGCACAAAACGTTTGTTCTCAAAAGAATGCACGTCTATCTTTATTTGTTGCAGAAATATATTTTGGCCACAAGGTGGTGATGTATACTTTAGTCTTTACTGTTTGCAACATGCAGATCAGAAATTGTTTTGGGTGCTTGAATTAAAGTATTGTCCTTAAAACTGAAGAGGAATAGAAATAAGGAGAGAGCATTGTGTATTCGTAAGCAATTAGGGGGTTATGGGGTGTGTTTGAGAGATGCCAACTGAACAGACTTTCCTTTTTCTAATATTGTCCCATTTATGTATATTAAAACATAACTAATTTAAATTGTCATTGATCATTTTTAACTTTATAATTGCACTATTTTGATATGTAACTTGATTAGGGCAAAGTGTGCATCTTTCATACACTGTGTGTACAATTATTAGGCAAGTGAGTATTTTGACCATTTTTATTTATATATTCCAACTCCAAACTGTATAAACTTAAATGCTTATTGAATTTAAGCATATCTGGTTATGTGTATTTGTGTAATGAGGAAGGGTGTGGCCTAAGGAGATCAACACCCAATATCAAGGTGTGCATAATTAGGCAGCTTGTTTTCCTTCGGTAAAATGGGCCAAAAAAGAGATTTAACTGACTCTGAAAAGTCAAAAATTGTAAAAAGTCTTTTAGAGGGGTGCACCACTCTTGAAATTGCTAAGATATTGGGCTGTGATCACAGAACCATCATACATCAAATAGTCAACAGGGTCGCAAGAAACGTGATGAGAAAAAGATGCAAATGAACTGCTAAAGATTTGACAAAAATCAAATATGAAGCTACCAGGAACCCATTATCTTCCAGTGATGTCATATTCCAGAGCTGCAACCTACCTGGAGTGTCCAGAAGTACAGTGCATCCAGAAAGTATTCACACCTCTTCACTTTTTCCACATTTTGTTATGTTACAGCCTTATTCCAAAATGGATTAAATTAATTTTTTTCCTCAGAATTCTACACAACACCCCATAATGACAATGTGAAAAAAGTTTACTTGAGGTTTTTACATATTTATTAAAAATAACTGAGAAAGCACATGTATATAAGTATTGACAGCCTTTGTTCAATACTTTGTCGATGCACCTTTGACAGTAATTACAGCCCCAAGTCTTTTGGAAAATGATGCCACAAGCTTGGCACACCTATCCGTGACCAGTTTCGCCCATTCCTCTTTTCAGCACCTCTCAAGCTCCATCAGGTTGGATGGGAAGCGTCGGTGCACAGCCATTTTAAGATCTCTCCAGAGATGTTCAATCGGATTCAAGTCTGGGCTCTGGCTGGGCCACTCAAGGACATTCACAGAGTTGTCCTGAAGCCACTCCTTTGATATCTTGGCTGTGTGCTTAGGGTCGTTGTCCTGCTGAAAGATGAACTGTCGCCCCAGTCTGAGGTCAAAAGCGCTCTGGAGCAGGTTTTCATCCAGGATGTCTCTGTACATTGCTGCAGTCATCTTTTCCTTTATCCTGACTAATTTCCCAGTTCCTGCCGCTGAAAACATCCCCACAGCATAATACTGCCACCACCATGCTTCACTGTAGGGATGGTATTGGCCTGGTGATGAGCGGTTCCTGGTTTCCTCCAAACGTGACGCCTGGAATTCGCACCAAAGAGTTCAATCTTTGTCTCATCAGACCAGAGAATTGTTTCTCATGGTCTGAGAGTCTTTCAAGTGCCTTTTGGCAAACTCCAGGCGGGCTGCCGTGTGCCTTTTACTAAGGAGTGGCTTCCGTCTGGCCACTCTACCATGCAGGCCTGATTGGTGGATTGCTGCAGAGATGGGTGTCTTTCTGGAAGGTTCTCCTCTCTCTACAGAGGACCTCTGGAGCTCTGACAGAGTGACCATCAGGTTCTTGGTCATTTCCCTGACTAAGGCCCTTCTCCCCCGATCGCTCAGTTTAGATGGCCGGCCAGCTTTAGGAAGAGTCCTGGTGGTTTCAACCTTCTTCCACTTATGGATGATGGAGGCCACTGTGCTCATTGGGCCCTTCAAAGCAGCAGAAATTTCTCTGTAACCTTCCCCAGATTTGTGCCTCGAGACAATCCTGTCTTGGAGGTCTACAGACAATTCCTTTGACTTCATGCTTGGTTTGTGCTCTGACATAAACTGTCAGCTGTGGAACCTTATATAGACGGGTGTGTGCCTTTACAAATCATGTCCAATCAACTGAATTTACCACAGGTGGACTCCAATGAAGCTGCAGAAACATCTCAAGGATGATCAGGGGAATCCGGATGCACCTGAGCACAATTTTGAGCTTCATGGCAAAGGCTGTGAATACTTATGTACATGTGCTTTCTCAATTTTTTTTTATGTTTAATAAATTAGCAAAAATCTCAAAACTTTTTTCACATTTTTGCGTGTCGCATGTAGTCACAAAAAATTAATTTAATCCATTTTGGAATAAGGCTGTAACATAACAAAATGTGGAAAAAGTGATGCGCTGTGAATACTTTCTGGATGCACTGTACAAGGTGTTCAGTGTTAATAGACATGACGAAGGTAAGAAAGGCTGAAACCCGACCACCACTGAACAAGACACACAAGTTGAAACATCAAAAGTGGGCCATGAAATATCTGAAGACCGATTTTTCAAAAGTTTAATGGACTGATGAGATGAGAGTGACTTTTGATGGACCAGATGGATCAGTAACGGGCACAGAGCTCCACTCCAACTCTGATGTCGGCAAGGTGGAGGTGGGGTGTTGGTATTATTAAAAGATGAGCTAGTTGGACCTTTTCGGGTTGAAGATGGACTCAAAATCAACTCCCAAACCTACTGCCAGTTTTTAGAAGATGAAGGCACTTTTTTCAGGCAGTGGTACAGGAACACGTTTGCATCTTTCAAGAAGACCATGATTTTTATGCAGGACAATGCTCCATCACATGCATTGAAGTACTCCACTGCGTGTCTAGCCAGTACAGACCTTAAAGATTAAAGAATAACAACATGGCCCCCTGCCTCACCTAACCTAAAGCCCTTCTTAAACGGGAGATTTACAGGGAAGGAAAACAATACACCTCGCTGAACAAACAGTGTCTGGGAGGCCGTGGTTGCTGCTTCACAAAAAGTTGATTGTCAATAGATCAAGAAACAGACAGACTCCATGAATGGAATGCTTGTTATTAAAAGGAAAGGTGACTATGTTGGTCACTGATTTATTTTTATTTTTTTTTAAATGTCAAATTCTTTTGTAAATTTTAAGTTATTTGTTTATTATTCTCACTTTCACGGATGAAAATAAATGGAATGTTTGTGTTTTTCTTTTAGCTGAGTAATAATTCTGCACACTAATAATTGTGCACACACATGTATTCCCCTGAGAATATTCACACTCGCATTTCCTTTGTAAAACTTTCAGGTTTATTAACATTTTGGATTGACTGATAGCACTGTACTTGTTGCAATAATTGTTAGCGACTTGCCTAATAATTGTGCACACAGTGTACATGTACATATTTTTTTTGTTTTGCCATCAGAGTGGTAAGGATAGCACATTTGGGAAAAAAATTTCCTTCATATTTTAATTAAGATGTCCACCAGTATTTTTTTGGAGAGATGCTATTCAGTGCATTCATCTCCTGTTACCGTACAGTAATTAAACGTAATCTGGAAAGCAAAAATATAGATACTTTATTCATCCCAAGGGGAAATTCACATATAGTGGATACAGAAAGAAAGAACCTTATTATTCACTACTTCTTGCAGGCACAGAAAATGTTTTATGTGTTAATCAGTTGAAATTACTGAATGTTAATTTTTTTTTCCCCTTAAGGATTATCTGATTAGTTTGGGAATTGCTCTTGTCCAGTAAATCATTTTATCTTCCTCTGTTTAGTTTCATGTATATTTTAAATTATGCAATGTTTGCCATTGGAAAATTCTGAGTTGTGTGGGTGCTTCACACCATGTTCTCTAATTCAGAAAAGCATAGCTATGAGTGTTGAGTACTATTTATTATACTAGCGTTTGAGAACTTCTGGAAATGGCTGCTACAGTGCACAACATACTACTGACCTCTCTCTTTAAAGTGCAGGTTATGAATTGTGTACAAGGTAAAGCAGCAAAAAAGTCTTTATCTGGATAGCCTTTCTAGGTTGCTCTCCATGTATTGCAAGCAAACTTGATGGACTGAACAGTCTCCTCTCTTTTGACAAACTTGTAATATCAAAGGTCACCATTCTTGTAACGTGAACTCCAGTGGAGCCATACAGCTTCAGGTTGCATGGTTTTAATTCTAAAGCTTTTCAAAGGCAATATGTGACTGATGTTAACATTCAGGTGTGTTAACAATGCACCACGCAGAAGTACTTTTTCATACATCTGTCCTGATTTGCCCACCTCTTTTATCTTAATTCCATTAACTGAAAGAGCTCTTAACAAACATCTAATAAATGGAATAGGCTTTTGTGAAGTAAAGTTCATGAATCCGTCTCCAGTTAACAAAGCAACACACACTTATAGTTATTTTCAATTCGGCAAAAGGAAAATGTCTTTATAAAGAAATGATTTCAATAAAATATAGGCAACAAAAGAGAATATTTCAGCCAGTCCTTAAAATGGTGCAGTTCTTTATAACCTAGAATGAATACTACTGACCCTGGAGTTTCAATCTTGCTTTGCCTCCTTCTATATATTGATAAAAGTGCTTTTATATTTAGTGTTATGTCAAGGTTGCTTTAGAAATTGAATTATTAGAAATTATGGACGGGTGACGATAATACAGAAGTTGAAATTTGTCTACCCATTTCTAGATAATCTGCTGCTCCTGATTGAATTTGTTTTGTTGAAAATGTTCTTTTAATCATAATTACTACTAAAGCCCACTTCTTGTACCGACTTAAACCCAAGAAGTGTTTGTTTTTTTTATTGTTTTTTTTTTTAAACAAATTCACTAAAGTTTTAGTTACTTTAGTACGGTTTCATTTCCAAATAGCATTTCCTGAAAAATTGCTATAGTAAATTTCTCTGTTCACAATCAGCAAAAGCAGAACGTGGTCATCGTCGGGTTCCAAGCTCGTTCATTTTTCTGTTATGTCTGCATCCTTTTCTCCTCTTGTGTGGACTGTGACATGCTGGGGCTCACTGTTTCTTGAACATGGTGATTATTTTAGAACTTTGTTTTTAGTTATATTAGATTTCCCTTCCATTTTCTTATCTTTCCTGTTGCTGTTTGCACTCTTCCACTCCTTGCAAAAAGTTGCCAGCAGGTGGGTGTTTTAATATCTCTGTTTCTTTTCTCTTCTACAGTTTTGTGTGTAGTCATATAATTTCCCCATATGGCAGCTACCCTTTTTTTTTTTTGGAGAAGTTTATATCTAGTGTGTGTATGAGTAGTGTATTCTAAAAGTGTTGCAGCCTGGTTTTAAAACCATTTACATTTTTTCTCCTCCCAACACCATGGGATTAATAAAATCAATCACGCTGTACTCAATACCTTAAAATGAAAACTGCATTTTAGAATTTTTTTTTGCAGAATGTATTAATAAAAAAGACAATTACTTTGTTAAAGTACCTTTGGCAGTGATTCCTGCCAGGAGTGAAACTTTGCTCAACTGGATTTGGTGTTTTTCTGCCGTTGTTCTGGGCAGATTCTCTCACGCTGTTAGCTTGCATGGAGACTGTATTTTCAGTTCTCTCCAGGATTGTTCGATTGGGTTCAAGTCCATGTGCACAGAACACTCACAGAGTTGTCCCTAAGCCAGTCTTGTGTTGTCTTTGCCTTGTGCTGAGAGTCATTGTCTTGTTTGAAGGTGAATCTTTGACCCAGTGTGAGGTCCAGAGCACTCTGGAGCAGAGTTTCATTAAGGATATCTCTGCACTTTGTACAGTTCAGCTTTCTTTCAACGTTGTCTAGTCTCCATTGCTGAGAAATAACACTACAGCATGATTTCACCACCATGTTTCACAGTGGGAATGATATTGCACAGATGATGAGTGGAGTCTGATTTCCTCCAGACCTAACTCTTTGAGATGTGGCCAAACAGTTCAATCTTGGTTTCATCAGACTAGATAATCTTATTTCTCATAGTCTGAGATTCCTTCAAGTGCGTTTTTGCAAACTCACTTGGGCTTTCATGTTTTCATCTGGCCATTCTGCCGTAAAGTTCAGGGTAGCTGAGTGTTTCAGTTGTCCTTCTGGAAATTTCTCCAAACTCTACACAGGTTCTTTGGAGTTCAGACAGAGTGACCATTAGGTTAGTGGTTACCATTCTTATTCTGGCCCTTCACTCTCTTAATTGCTCAGTTTGGTCAGGCATCTTAACTGAGAAATGAATTCCTATCCTTACTGGACTGTTTTGACTTGACACAACATGTTGATTTTCCCACCCACTCTGGTGGTCATATACTGGATCTGATCTGCACTTCTGGACTATCTGTTGCCAACATTTACAGCACTGATTTGGGACTCTCTGACCATAAAGCAGTATTTTTTACTGTCTCACTGCCTTTATCTCCTCTTACCTGTAAATGACAAATTTCTTACAGAAACCTTAAAAATATTTGTCCCTCTATCCTTTCTGGATCCATTTCTGATCGTTTACTGTCTGCACCTATTCCGTCAACACTAGATAGTCTTGTTGACCACTATAACTCAGCTCTTCATTCTGCATTAGATAAAACAGCTCCTTTAAAACATAAGGAGGTTTCCTTTAAACGTTCAGCTCCTTGGTATAATTCAGAATTGCGATCTATGAAAGCAGCTGGCCGACGCCTTGAGAGAATGTCACGTAAGACTGGCCTCACCGTGCACATCCAGGCTTTCTCTGACCACCAAAGAGCTTACAGAGAAACACTAACTGCAACTAAGAACGCGCACTATGGCAGAATAATAGAAAGTGGCCATGATAACCCAAGAGTTTTGTTCTCTGTAGTTAATAAACTACTCCAACCCACATTTGGCCCAACTACCTCTTCTACTGAAGTCTTTGAGGAATTCCTCAACTTTTTCTGTAACAAAATTAAAGATCTAAATAATTCAACTAACATAAATACATCATCTGTTTATACCTCTCCCTGTTTTCCCACTCCGTCCAGCTCCTTCTCCAAGTTCTCACCAGTCACCTCTGCGTTTGTTAATAACCTGCTTTGTAAGATGAGGCCGACTACTTGTGTACTGGACCCCATCCCCAGCACACTACTTAAATCCTGCCTTTGTGCCATAATCCCGACTATTACAACAATAATAAACTCATCCCTTGACACTGGCTCTGTACCACTCACTTTTAAAATCATTTCTGTAACCTCAATGTTAAAAAAGTCTGGTCTTGATGCTGACGATCTTAACAATTTCCGGCCTATTTCCCACTTACCTTTCCTGTCAAAAGTTCTTGAGCGTGTTGTAGCCTCCCAACTCACCAATTACTTAACCTCTAATAATTTGATGAAACCCTTTCAGTCTGGTTTCAGTGTGCAGCACAGCTGTGAAACTGCTCTGCTACGGGTAACCAATGATTTGCATATGGCAGCAAACTCTGGACAAACCAGAATATTAATTCTATTAGACCTCAGTGCAGCATTTGACACTGTCAGACATGACATTCTACTGTCCAGAATGAAGAACATGCTGGGTATCTCTGGCACTGCCCTCCAGTGGTTCAAGTCCTATCTGAGTGATAGGCAAGAGTTTGTTAGTCTTGGCAACAGCAGATCCAGCTCAGCGCCAGTCACACAAGGAGTTCCACAGGGCTCTGTCCTCGGCCCTCTTCTCTTCTGTATTTATATGCTTCCCCTTGGCCATATTATTCGTAGCTATGGACTGGGTTATCATGTTTATGCAGATGATACTCAACTCTACTTCAATGTTAAAAGTGGAGCTTCATCAGAGCTTTCTCAGCTCACAACCTGCCTTAGTGAAATTAAAACCTGGATGGAGCCGAACTCTTTAAAATTAAACTGCAACAAAACTGAACTCCTGCAAATTGGGACTAAAATGCAACTTAATAAAATGAGCTCCTTCCCAGTCCATCTTGGCGGTGATCTCATCAGACCTGCCTCTACTGCAAAGAATCTCGGTGTTATTTTTGATTCCTTCCTCTCCTATTCCGCCTACATAAATCACATTAAAATAAGTAAACTTTCTTACTTTCACCTCCGTAACATATCACGTGTTCGCTCCTTCCTCTTCTTTTCTAAAGCTGAGAAACTTGTCCATGCTTTTATCACATCCCGCACTGATTATTGTAACTCGCTACTGGCAGGTGCCCCTTCTAATCTTATATCACAGCTCTAGCTTATTCAAAACTCAGCTGCAGGACTCCTTACTCGAACCAGCAGCAGCGAGCACATCACACCCATCCTGCTCCGTCTTCACTGGCTGCCTGTGTCTTACAGAATCGAATATGAAATCCTACTAATAACCTACAAAGCCTTAAATAGCCTCACGCCAAACTACAACAGTGACCTTCTCCATCACTATGTGCCTGTCCGTCCACTAAGGTCCTCTGATTCTGGCAATCTTGTTGTGCCCCACACTAATCTTAACTCCATGGGTGACAGGACCTTCAACTGTATAGCACCCAGACTCTGGAATGGCCTACCGAAATTAATCAGATCAGCTGACTCCATGAATTCTTTTAAAAAACAACTCAAAACTCATCTGTTCAGGAAGGCTTTTAGCTCTACTTGACTTTATTACCCTTCTCTCAGTTTACCTTTCTGTCAAGATGCTCATATAACCTGTGTGTGTGCTAGACCATCAATTGTGTTGTCTGTTAGGCTTTTCTCTGAATTCACTGTCGTAATCTTCTTTATTTATTTATCTGGTTTGTACAATGCTATATACTGTATACCCTGCCGTTCTTTCTTATATTCTGTAAGTGCCTTGAGCATGGGAAAGGCGTTATATAAATAAAATGCATTATTAGGCAGTTGGCTCTAGGAAGAGTTGTGATTGTTTCAAACTTCATCCATTTAAGAATTATGGAAGTCACTGTTCTCTTGGGAGCCTTCAATGCTGCAAATCCTTTTTGTAGCTTTTCCCTGATCTGTCCTGTCTGTAAGCTCTGTAGGAAATTCCTTCAGCCTCATGGCTGGGTTTGTGGACTAATTAATATACATTGTCAGCTGTGGGACCTTCTATAGATCAATTGGTGCTTTTCCTTTATCGTGTCCAGTCAATTGAACTGACCACAGGTGAAATCTAAAGATGGTGGAGAAATATCTCAGCCAAGAATAATGAAACGGGATGCACTTCAGACACATTTCAAGTGTCATAGCAAAGGGTCTGAATACTTGTGACAATGTGTTTTTTTTTTTTAAAAAAACTAGAGGGTTTAGCCCCCTGCTTGCTACGCTCGCCAACCCCGTGCCTTTGCAGTTCTGTGGGAATGCGGTTGTACAATTTAAAAAGATTTCTATTTTCTTGGGAATAGTTACAGTACATATGCATAAGAACTATTTTACATTACAGCAAGTAATTAACCATATTAAAAAAGAGTAAAACGTAATAATTTGAAAGTAAATTATGTTTCATGTTGCGTTAGAGTTATTTGTTGTGTAATACGATTTTGTTCTATTTGGCTTCGAAATTAACACACAAATATTTTTTACATTTACACTTTTACTGTAAAACTTCAGTAAAAACAATTTTTCGAATAAAATTTTCTTCACTATCACATTGAATTTTGATGCTGTGTTTGGACTTTCATCGTGAAAACACAGTCATAACGGCCCGTAATTGAATTTTGTTTCTATCCTTCTATTAAATAAAACAACTTTTTCGAATGTTTGGCTCTGAAATGTGTTAATTGTCTTTGCAAAAGTTATTCTAATGGAAAACTGTTAACGTTTTAATACAAATGGCATATCAAGATCTCCTTTGTTGTGTAATGTTATCTGCGGAAGATGTACAGTACTACATTACCTTTCTTGTATACATTCTTCTTTCTACAGTAATTCATGTGGTAGAAGACTGGATGGTGTTAACAGTTGTAGATATTCTTCAGGATATTGTAAGTTGATGTTTTCATCTTCCGCACGATCAGCACCAACTGTTTCAGCATAGTCTATTGAAATGCATTTAATCAATTTGCAGTGTAACCGGTCGACATTTTTGGTGTTGATTCATTTGATTTCCTTGTTTCTCGGTGCTAGGATTGCCTGTGTACTCATTTTTTCTGTTGATAACCTTTCATGATTATCTTCAATAAGATTTAGACATAATATGTCTTCTTTAATTAAGAATTTCAAGTGAGGAAAACGTTAAAATGTATAAGAGGTGAGAGAGCAGAAAATGTGCTTGTCAAAAGCATTCACACGAATGAGAGGTGTGATTGCCATGTGCGTGGTTGAAAATGTTTGAGAGGAGAGCGTAACTTGAAAAAATCTGATAGCCAAGGTCTGAACTTGCGCGACTTGAAAAAATCTTCCTAAAATTCTTGTCTCATTGAAGGATTTTTTTTATTATAATAGAGAGATAAATTTGCAAGAATTTTTGGTATTCTGTTTTTGCTTTTTAATTCTGGGATATTGAAGGATGTGATATTAGTACAAGAGTACAACACAGCAAAATGTGAAAAAGTATGTGTGTGTGTGTATATATATATATATATATATATATATATATATATATATATATATATATATATATATATATATATATATATATATATATATATATATATATATATATATATATATATATATATATATATATATATATATATATATATATATATATATATATATATATATATATATATACAGTATATATATATATATATATATATATATATATATGTGGCCCCCGCCTGGCTGGAGCCCGGCGGGGCGTAGGAAGGGCGTGAGGAGGGCTTGTGCCTCCTCCAGACATGAGGCGTCCGTCCTGGTTCTGTTGGGGGCCACGGGTTGAGGGCATGGAAGCCCTTCCTGTAGGGGCCCGTGGTCACCGCCAGGCGGCGCCCGATGCGGTTTATCCGATGTGGTTGCGGTCGGGGCTGGAGCCCGGCGGGGCGCTGGAGGACGGAGGAGGCGAGTGCCTCCTCCAGACAGAGTGGGGCGTCCGTCCTGGTTAGGCAGGGGCCTGGGTACAGGGCTTTGAAGCCCAGCCCTGTAGGGACCTGTGGCCACCGCCAGGCGGCGCCCGCTGCCTAATTATCCGGGAGCCCGGCACTTCTGCCACACCAGGAAGTGCGGGGCTGTGTGGCACCCGGAGAGCTGCCAGGAAGACAGCCGACACTTCCGCCACGCTGGGCGTGGCTAAGGACGGAACACCTGGGGCTCATCCGGGAGCCTTATAGGAGGCCGCCTCCCTCCAGTCATTGGTGGAAGTCGGGAGGAAGCAGGCGGAGCTGGAGGCGGGGGGGGAGGCGGCCAGGACAAAGGCACAGAGACTGTGGGCCCTGGACTTTGGGGAATCAGTGCCAAGGGAGCTGGGGTTGTGAGTGCACGAGACTTTTCTAACTTGTAAATAGTGTGTAAATAAACAGTGTGTTGGGCAAAAATATGCTGTCCGTCTGTCTGTGCCGGGGCCAGCGTTCACAGTGGCGTAGCCGGCAGGATGCTCCGCCTGGGACAAGGCAGGGACCTGAGTTCAAACAATTAATTTCTGTGAACGGCCCGGCGCAGCAGCGGACCCCACACACTGGCGGCGGCGGCCGTGCACAACCAGCGGAGCGTTCGCCCAGAAACCGCCACCGGACAGCGGAATTACTTTCCCGTGCGAGGAGGAGAACCCGGACATCGCCGGGCGCAGCGGGCTCAGTCGCTGTCGAGACAGACAGCCAGGCGGCGTGGCAGCACAGAAGGCCACACGGCGGGGCCTCGGCATGGCAGGATCCGGGAGGTAAGTGCCCTGCCCTGCATTCATCGGCCCCTCGGGTGGTCTTACCTTCATTTCTACAGGGAGGGACGAACCGGATCGCGTCCGTGGCAGGAGCACGGCGCGCCACGGGCTGTAGGCAGCGCGGCGCGCGCGGCAGCAAAGAAGGCTGCGGAAGCGGAGCGCTGCGGCTCAAGGAATCGCCGCAGCCACAGCGCAGGGAGGCACGTCTCCGCACTTTCGGAGCAGGGGAGGCAAGATGGCCGCGGGCGGAGGTCCCGCCCGCTGACAAACGCGGATTGGCGGTGTGTCTTGCGTGCCCGCCGATGATTGGATAGAGGCGGGCCCAAGGAACGCCAGTCTCGTGCCAAACCGAGACCCGATTGGGCCAGAGGAGTTGCCCAGAGGAGGCAGGCGTGCGTGGAGCTGATGGACAGGTAAGCCCACCGGCGTCTGTCTCTCTCTCCACCAGCGGCTCGGCGTGTGTCGGAGGAGTCCTTCGCCCGCCAAGCCGTCTTTAGAGGAATTGCTGCGTGTTCTCGCCGCTCAGTGTGAGCAGCTGATGGAGATGGCGGTCGGCGTCGAGAGACACACAGCGTGAGGCGGAGGATCGGGCGGCGCTGGAACCGGAGGCAGGCAGAACACGGCGGGAGTGGTGAGTGTTGCCGTTCCGTAGAGCAAGTGGGGGTTCGCCGAACATGGCCGTGACGATTACGGGGCGACCGGCTCCAGTAAGCGACCTCCCAACAGCGGATCTTGGCGGTGCAGGCGGCTAGCGAGGCGAGGCTCGAACACGCAAGGGCTGGTAGGATCGGGGCTGCTGAGTGCCCTGGGTCCTAGCGCCCTGCGCTTCAAGCCTGCAGCTGTCTCCTGTCGCTCTGCCTGGGCGCAGAGCGGGGCTGGATTTGAGCTTTGCTGTGCTCAGACCCAGACCGTCAGCGCGTCCAAGAAAAGAAGGAGGAACGAAGGGTGAATGCGGTTCCTCCAATAGGAAGAGCGCGCTGCGCTGGAGTGCGCGTCGGAGAAGGGCCGTCCTCTGGATGGACAGAGGAGATCCCTGGGGGCTGGGCGAGCTGCCTGCGAGGCGGTGCCGAGCCGGCAGGGGACGGGCATGGAACCTGCGGCGGAGGACTTCAGCAGGCAAGTTGGGGGCTGTCGGAGGGGCAGGAGCACGCGGTCGTCACGGAGGAGACCGGCGGCTTCGGGGTGAGTGTCCTGGCTGTGCTTCTGGCCCTCTGTTCCTTTATTTTACAGGCCGAAGCCCGCGGCGCTGAGGCCGATGTCGACAGGGACCTGCCCTCCTGGAACGGGCGCTCGGCGGAGTGCTCCACGCCGGGGAGGCCTCACGGTGACCCGCTGGGGAACAGCGAGGCGGGCGGCGCAGACCACAGGGGCGTTTGCGCTGGCGAGGGTGCGAAGACAGATGTCCCAGGGTGCCGTGTTGGACCCTGGGGACATAGTAGGACCCTCGCTGGGGCGTGCTGCCCTTCGGGTTGTGCCGTTGGACCCACGTGTCCTCGCTAGCGGTGGGGCACTGTGGCCCCGGCGGGCTGGAGCCCGGCGGGGCATAGGCTAGGGGCGTGAGGAGGGCTTGTGCCTCCTCCAGACCGCGAGGGGGCGTCCGTCCTGGTTCTGTTGGGGCCCGCGGGTAGAGGCATGGAAGCCCTTCCTGTAGGGGCCCGTGGTCACCGCCAGGCGGCGCCCGATGCCGGTTTATCCCGATGTGGTTGCGGTGGGGCTGGAGCCCGGCGGGGCGCTTTGGAGGACCGGAGGAGGCGAGTGCCTCCTCCAGACAGAGTGGGGCGTCCATCCTGGTTAGGCAGGGGGCCTCGGGTACAGGGCTTTGAAGCCCAGCCCTGTAGGGACCCGTGGCCACCGCCAGGCGGCGCCCCGGTGCCTAATTATCCGGGAGCCCGGCACTTCCGCCACACCAGGAAGTGCGGGGCTTTGTGTGGCACCGGAGAGCTGCCAGGAAGACAGCCGACACTTCCGCCCGCTGGGCGTGGCTAAGGACGAACACCTGGGGCTCATCCGGGAGCCTTATTTAAGGGCCGCCTCCCTCCAGTCATTGGTGGAAGTCGGGAGGAAGCAGGCGGAGCTGGAGGCGGGGCGGAGGCGGCCAGGACAAAGGCACAGAGACTGTGGGCCCTGGACTTTGGGGGAATCAGTGCCAAAGGCTGGGGTTGTGAGTGCAGACTTTTCTAACTTGTAAATAGTGTGTAAATAAACAGTGTGTTGGGCAAAAATATGCTGTCCGTCTGTCTGTGCCGGGGCCAGCGTTCACAATATATATATATATATATATATATATACATATATACATATACATACACACACACACACACAGTGGGTATAGAAAAGAATCACCCCCTTCAAAATATTCCCTTTTTTTTTTTGCTTTACAGCCCTTAAATGAAAACACACAAAAAAAATATTTCTTCCCAGCTTTACTTACTCAATGCAACCTATAACATCCAAGGGAAACATATCACAGTTACAGTTTAGAAACATTATAAAAAATTAATAAAGGATCAATGTCAATATTTTGTTGAACCACTTTTTGCTTTAATGACAGCCTTGAGTCTGTTGGGATGCAGCTTTGCAGGTCTAGATTGAGCAATATTTGCCCCCTCTTCTTTACAGAACTCTTCAAGTTCAGTCGGATTGGATGGTGAGCGTTGGTGGACTGTTATCTTCAAATCTTTCAACAGATTTTCTATGGGCCTTCAGCAAGGCTCTTAACCTGCTATTGCTGAGCGCTTTGAGTAGTGAGAAAATCACTATATAAATGCAAAGAATTATTATTATTATTATTTCGATCTGGGCTCTGATTGGGCCACAAGAGGACATTCACTTTTTTCTCCTACAGCCACTGTGTGGTCAATTTTGCCGTGTGCTTCGGGTCGTTGTTGTGTTGAAAGGTCAACATTCTGCCCATCTTCAACTTTCTGGCAGAGAATTTGACGGTATCTGGCCCCATCCATGTTTCCTTCTACCCTAACGAAAGCCCCAGGCCCTGCAGCAGAGAAACACCCCCACAACAGGATGCTGCCACCTCCATGCTTTACTGTAAGTATGGTATGTTGTGGATGATGAGCTGCATTGGATTTCCGCCAGGTGTACCATTTGGTATTGAGGCCAAATAGTTTGATTTTGGTCTCATCTGACCATAAGACCTTTTTTCCACTTGGCATCAGAATCTTCATGGTGCATTCTGGCAAAGCTCAAACAAGTCTTAATGTGGCCTTTCTTGAGAAGTGGCCTTTTCCTTGTGACCCTCCTGAACAATTGTGGAGCGCTTGTGATATTGTTGTCACATGCACACATGACCACTCTTTGCCATAAAATCCTGTAACTCCTTCAAAGTGGCCATTGGCCTCTTGATAGCCTCTCTTACCAGTCTCCTCCTTGCTCTTTCATCCTGTTTGGAGGGATCCAGGGAGGGTCCTAGTAGTACCAAACACTTGCCACTTCTTTATTATGGACTTTGCTGTGCTCCTTGGGATTGATAAAGCCTTTGAGATTTTTTTGTATCCATCTCCTGCCTTATGTCTGTCCACAACTCCATCCCTGAGATCTTTTGAAAGTGGCTTGCCACCCATAGTCAGCTGTTTGCTGTTAGTTGCACTACCAAGCAAGGGAATGCTCCAGGAACAGCTGTTTTTATGCTTCACTAATCACAATCACAATTGATCATAGGTGGAAGCCAGTAACCATGGCCTTCAATGGAAATGGTGGGTACTTACACCTGATTGAGTTTAGGAGTGGGGTGGTCGTTTATTAATCTCAGTATTTCTTGTTTTTTGTTTTTTAAAATTCTTCTGAACTGTAGCTGTGATATCTTTCACTTGGATGATAGATTACATTGTGTAAGTAAAGCTGGAAAAAAATATTGGTTTGTCCATCCATTTTCCAACCCATTGAATCCGAACACAGGGATCTGCTGGAGCCCATCCCAGCCAACACAGGACGCAAGGCAGGAACCAATCCCGGTTATGGCACCAACCCACCGCAGGACACACACACTCACACCAAGCACACACTAGGGACAATTTTAGAATCACCAATCCACCTAACCTGCATGTCTTTGGACTGTGGGAGGAAACCGGAGTACCCGGAGGAAAACCGACACGGGGAGAATATGCAAACTCCACGCAGGGAGGACCAAGGAACCGAACCCAGGTCTCGTAACTGCAAGGCAGCAACATTACCACTGCACCACCATGCCGCCCAATATTGGTTTGTGTGTTTTGTAAAGCAAAAAAAAAAAAAATGGGAATATTTCAAAGCGGGGGATTCTTTTCTATACCCTGTATGTGTGTATGTGTATATGTATATACAGTACAGGCCAAAAGTTTGGACACACCTCCTCATTCAATGTGTTTTCTTTATTTTCATGACTGAAGGCATCAAAACTGTGAATGAACACATGTGGAGTTATGTACTTAACAAAAAAAGGTGAAATAACTGAAAACATGTTTTATATTCTAGTTTCTTCAAAATAGCCACCCTTTGCTCTGATTACTGCTTTGCACACTCTTGGCATTCTCTCGATGAGCTTCAACAGGTAGTCACCTGCAATGGTTTTCACTTCACAGCTGTGCCTTATCAGGGTTATTTAGTGGAATTTCTTGCTTTATCAATGGGGTTGGGACCAGCAGTTGTGTTGTGCAGAAGTCAGGTTAGTTGGACGATCATTTATTTTCAACAGGACAATGACCCCAAACACACCTCCAGGCTGTGTAAGGGCTATTTGACCAAGAAGGAGAGTGATGGAGTGCTGTAAATGGTCATGAAAATAAAGAAAACACATTGAATGAGGAGGTGTGTCCAAACTTCTGGCCTATACTGTATATGTATATGTAAATGTATGTATGTATATATAACATAATATGGGGAGACAAATCATATAAACATGTAAAGACATCTGAAGCACAGAATACTCGGAGTCCTGCCACGTGCAAAAGTTTGCTGATGACACTGCTATTGTGGGCTGCATCAGGAGTGGGCAGGAGGAGGAGTACAGGAAGCTAATCAAAGACTTTGTTAAATGGTGCGACTCAAACCACTTACACCTTAACACCAGCAAGACCAAGGAGCTGGTGGTGGATTTTAGGAGGCCTAGGCCCCTCATGGACCCTGTGATCATCAGAGGTGACTGTGTGCAGAGGGTGCAGACCTATAAATATCTGGGAGTGCAGCTGGATGACAAATTGGACTGGACTGCCAATACTGATGCTCTATGTAAGAGAGCTCAGAGCAGACTTTACTTTCTGAGAAGGTTGGCATCCTTCAACATCTGCAGTAAGATGCTGCAGATGTTCTACCAGACGGTTGTGGCGAGTGCCCTCTTCTACGCGGTGTTGTGCTGGGGTGGCAGCATAAAGATGAAAGACGCCTCACGCCTGGACAAACTTGTTAAGAAGTCAGGCTCCATTGTAGGATTAAAGTTGGACAGTTTCACATCTGTGGCAGAGCGACGGGCACTAAGCAAACTCCTGTCAATCATGAATAATCCACTGCATCCACTTAACAGTGTCATCTCCAGACAGAGGAGTAGCTTCAGTGACAGACTTTTGTCACCGTCCTGCTCCACTGACAGACTAAAGAGATCGTTCCTCCCCCACACTATGCGACTCTTCAATTCCACCCGGGGGAGTAAATGCTAACATTAATTTTATTTTAATTCTTTTCATTTTTATTACTATTTAATTTAATATTGTTTCTTTGTATCAGTATACTGCTGCTGGATTATGTGAATTTCCCCTTGGGATTAATAAAGTATCTATCTATCTATCTATCTATCTATCTATCTATCTATCTACAGTGAGTTACTATTCACTGCTGCACAAGTGTGAGGTGTAGTCAACAATGAGGTAAGCTGTGCATAACAACACTACTGAGACAATGCACTTGGTTGCAGGATGTTGGTAGACAAGGTAACACTTGTTTATCAGCTGGGTTTGTGTATATAAAGTAATTTCCAAAATTAGGATGATTAACGATCCATAGCTTTTGGCTGTTTTTGTAAACGATGCAACAACCACCTTTTCTGTGCTGGCATTTCTGTGAAAACGTTTCTCCAGGTCAATGAATATCAGGGATCCTCCACAGCCTCCTTACCTTTTATTTTCATGACAATGCAAGCAGTGAAGATTATTGAAAGTTCTGACTCGTATAGCAGGCCACTCTAAGACTTTGGTAGAGTCCTCTTTTGAGGCAGACGTTGATTGACTTGTTGTGTACAGTATAAAAAGTACTGCAGTTTACAGTGCTTCTCAGACAAATCAAAAACGTTATTATGAAGGTCAACAAGCTGTGTGGGCACCTTAATAATATTATAATAATAATATATATATATATATATTTTTTTTATCTTTTTTTAAAAGTTCTTAGCTGTACACTCATGCATGACCTCTTCCCAGTATTTTCAGGCAGGGATGAAGAAAGTATTCATACAATGGGACTAAAGAGTCTCTCTGGATCAAATGCAAAGTACAGTACCATGGGACAGACACAGAACAAATGGTTCATTGCTGGTGTAGCTCATTCTCAACATGAAGCAGCGAGGACCTAAACTCTGAATGGAATAAACAGTGAATTAAGCTAAAATGTGTTTAGGTTCTTGGTTTATTTTGCAAATAAGCAAACTGTAGACCAAGAATAAGACTGTGATGCCTTTGACTGGCTAAGTTCAGACTCCAGAAAAAAGTTGAAAAGGGTATGCCTCCATATCCACGTGGTAGCACACAGGTTAGTGCTGTTGTCTCGGTGTTACGTGAGAGTGGGTTCAGATCCTGTCCCAGTTATCATCTCTGTGGAGTTTGCACTCTTTATTTCCGTTGGGGTTTCTCTCTGGGTATCCTGGTTTTCTTCACTTCTGTCTCCTAGAGCTATGAGGCATCATCCCTAACCACTCTGCTACCACAGTATATCCACATTTTCTTATTTATAAGCCTTTTTGTGACATTTTGCTGAACTTTGCAGCACTGTAACATTTAATCAGGTGGGTCTGCTGCTCCTGAAGTTACAGTCAGTATGAGAATTACTTAGTCGTGACTGGGTGCTGCTTGTCTATCAGTTTGCACTGAAGTATGAATAAAGACGTATTGTGTGACTTTTGTGGTCAGAAGGTGTTAAAGGATCTGAATTTCACACATTTATCCATGGAGGAAATGCTTTACCTTGTGAAGTGTGTACTAGTAGACAATGATGTTCAAAACCTGGGATTGTTACAAGGCACCTGAGAAGATCATCAACCAACCATGAGAAACAGGCCAGGACCCTCATTCTTGCTGTCAGGAGAGTCACAAAAGAAGAAATCGCATTGCAGGTGATGGTGAAGTGATGAAGCTTTGCATAACTAGCTTTGAACTAAAAATACTTTCTCTCTAAAGCAGTGGTTTCCAACTTTTTTTCCCCTGAGAGCTACTTTTACAAAAAGTGCTACTCATGTTTTTAACGTTTCTTCTCATAGCTTATTTCAACCCAAACAACCTGAATAAGTTTGTTTTGCCTGAACATTTACCAAATCTTGATGTCCACAACTCACATTTTGGATTAAAACATCACAAAAAATATTTAGTTCACCTGCAAGTGCATTTTGTATGTCTGTAAGCACTTTCTAGTGTATGTCACACTATTGAATTAAAATACGAATGCTATCAAAACAAAACAATGCAATTCCAAATACACAGATAAGACTTACTCATTTGTTATTTTGTTCCATGTCGCTGTTTCACTTCACATGTCCAGTTGCATGTGTGATCTGTTTTTCAGTTAGTGAGATGACTGGCACTGCATGGAGTCAACAAGAGAGGTGTATGGTGGAGTGGAGCCACTTAGGTTCACTCTTATGGAGTCATTTCCATGTTCGTCTGTCAGTCTTATTCTGAACTTTGATTTCATGACATTCATGTCAGACTCACAGAGGTATGGAGACCCAAACAAAGCAGACATTTTCAGAGCTGCTTGGTGAAGATTCTTATAGTTATCTGGCTCTACTAAGCTCCAGAAATGCTGAGAAAGCTGTTGAGACTTTAAATGTACAATACTGTATTGTGAAGGTTTACTAATATATAATACCAGTAACAGCGGACTGCATGATAACGTGCAGTGAGTACACTTGACTTATGGTTTTCATCTTCTTTCTCTGTACGTTTAGCATTCGTTTGCTCAGAGGTTGATGCGCTTCCTGAGCAGCTCTTCTTTTCTCCACCCTAGCAGCCCACTTCTTCTCTTCTTTTGTCGGCATCTTTTTTACATTAAAACTGATTAAGTCTGTTTTTGTCCTGCAATTACTTAGTACGTTTTTCTTAATTTTTCACTTAAGCTGGCACTTAAGTCTTCAATCTACCTCAAGAATGATTTGGCCATACGCATGCGCTGCACACCGACAGTTGATTCTACGATATAATAAAATAAAAATAAAAAGAATAATAAAAATCATCATCGGTTCATGAATATCTCTGAACACGTATAAATCAGGTTACGACCAAAAAGTTTGCCAAACTTTTGCATCTGTTCACGACTACACACTCAGTTGACGAACAAGCCGGTTTCCCTTCTGGTTCATACGTGCCGATGATTTCTGCTTGTGTTCAGTCTTTCCCTGTGCATTCGCTGTGAACTCTTTGTGCTCTATTTCATTTCCCTTACGGTTCATACGTGTCGATGATTTCCACACGTGTTCAGTCTCTCCCTGTACTGTACATTGTTCTCGGTGCATCACACAGAGGGACTCTCCCTCAAAACTGTAACCTCCTCTCAACCCATCTTCCTCCTGTGGTATGGCGGGTTCACAGTTTCCTTCAAAAAGGGCAGTTATATAGTAATAAATAATCACGCTTTTCGCGGCTTACGAGGCGTGGTGGTGTGTGGCTGAAGCAGTTCCTGAGGACTTCATGATGTGGCCGTTTCTCACCTAAGTGCACAGGTGAAAAGTGGTCCACATCTGTAATTGTTCCCAGGAGCTGCTGATTGCCACGACTACCACGCCTCTTCATAAATAGAAGCGCAAGTCGGCTAAAGGGAAAAAGAAGAGAACAGGAAAGAACGGGAGGTTGCAGGAGAAAGCAGGAAGCAGGAGGAGAAAGCCGGTGCAGAGAGAGAGAGAGAGAGCGAAAGCGAGAGTGAGTGAGTGCGCGAGAGTGAGGCGAGCAGCTGAAAAGGGAGCCTGGGTGTTTGTCTCAGTGTTATTTAATGTTTTTACATTTAGTTTACTATTACACTGTGCATTCTATGGTATATTTAACTATTTTTGTGCTTAAAAATCTTTAAAGAAAATATATTTACATATAGTTTATACGGTCTGGAACGGATTAATTGTATTTACATACAATTCTATGGGGGAAATTACTTTGGGTCACGACCAAATCGGGTTACGACCAGAGTTTTGGAACGAATTATGGTCGTGACCTGAGGTTCCACTGTATATGTTTACCAAATTTCAGGTTAATAGTTCAAACGGTTTGAGATCTACAGGTGATTTAAAATCCTGGACAAACGAACAGCCTCAGTAGCATATTATATAAGAAGATAGAAAATCCAGCCTCTGTCTCTCTGTCTGTATGTCTGTCCACTTTTCACGAGAGAACTACTTAATGGATTTAGGTCAGGTTTTTCTATAATTTGCTTGAACATTCTGGTTGATTTTGCGATTTCTCTCATTTTGCTTACACGTATCATTGTTAAACTGCGGTACTGATTTATTAGCTCGTGTCCGAGAAACATGCAGTGTGCCTTTAGTGAGGCCAACGGTGTGTACCTTAACTCTGCTTAGCTAACAAATGAGAGAACAATTGAATTCAACTTTGTTTGTTATTTAAAATAAAGTGTTTCTTAGGTCTTGATGAGTTTGAGTCTGGATATTCTCTTAAATGTATGCCACACTGACAAGATAGATTCCAATTCAAATTGTGGATTGTGATATGATTTTTTGTAAAGAACGCTCATCCCTTATTTGACTACTCAAGTTTTCAAATTTATGTAGGATTTATTAACCCTTTGGCAAACTACTTGGAAAGGGGTTGCAAGCGACCGGTAGCTTGCGAGCGACGTGTTGGAGACGCCTGCTCTAAAGGCTTTCAGAAGCTTCTAGGCTATTGGTATAGGTGTGTTAATATGCAGGGAAACTCCACTGAATTCAAAATGCCTCTATTGCAGGTGATGGTGAAGTGATGAAGCTTTTGCATAACTAGCTTTGAACTAAAAATACTTCTCTAAAGCAGTGGTTTCCAACTTTTTTTCCCCTGAGAGCTACTTTTACAAAAAGTGCTACTCATGTTTTTAACGTTTCTTCTCATAGCTTATTTCAACCCAAACAACCTGAATAAGTTTGTTTTGCCTGAACATTTACCAAATCTTGATGTCCACAACTCACATTTTGGATTAAAACATCACAAAAAATATTTAGTTCACCTGCAAGTGCATTTTGTATGTCTGTAAGCACTTTCTAGTGTATGTCACACTATTGAATTAAAATACGAATGCTATCAAAACAAAACAATGCAATTCCAAATACACAGATAAGACTTACTCATTTGTTATTTTGTTCCATGTCGCTGTTTCACTTCACATGTCCAGTTGCATGTGTGATCTGTTTTTCAGTTAGTGAGATGACTGGCACTGCATGGAGTCAACAAGAGAGGTGTATGGTGGAGTGGAGCCACTTAGGTTCACTCTTATGGAGTCATTTCCATGTTCGTCTGTCAGTCTTATTCTGAACTTTGATTTCATGACATTCATGTCAGACTCACAGAGGTATGGAGACCCAAACAAAGCAGACATTTTCAGAGCTGCTTGGTGAAGATTCTTATAGTTATCTGGCTCTACTAAGCTCCAGAAATGCTGAGAAAGCTGTTGAGACTTTAAATGTACAATACTGTATTGTGAAGGTTTACTAATATATAATACCAGTAACAGCGGACTGCATGATAACGTGCAGTGAGTACACTTGACTTATGGTTTTCATCTTCTTTCTCTGTACGTTTAGCATTCGTTTGCTCAGAGGTTGATGCGCTTCCTGAGCAGCTCTTCTTTTCTCCACCCTAGCAGCCCACTTCTTCTCTTCTTTTGTCGGCATCTTTTTTACATTAAAACTGATTAAGTCTGTTTTGTCCTGCAATTACTTAGTACGTTTTTCTTAATTTTTCACTTAAGCTGGCACTTAAGTCTTCAATCTACCTCAAGAATGATTTGGCCATACGCATGCGCTGCACACCGACAGTTGATTCTACGATATAATAAAATAAAAATAAAAAGAATAATAAAAATCATCATCGGTTCATGAATATCTCTGAACACGTATAAATCAGGTTACGACCAAAAAGTTTGCCAAACTTTTGCATCTGTTCACGACTACACACTCAGTTGACGAACAAGCCGGTTTCCCTTCTGGTTCATACGTGCCGATGATTTCTGCTTGTGTTCAGTCTTTCCCTGTGCATTCGCTGTGAACTCTTTGTGCTCTATTTCATTTCCCTTACGGTTCATACGTGTCGATGATTTCCACACGTGTTCAGTCTCTCCCTGTACTGTACATTGTTCTCGGTGCATCACACAGAGGGACTCTCCCTCAAAACTGTAACCTCCTCTCAACCCATCTTCCTCCTGTGGTATGGCGGGTTCACAGTTTCCTTCAAAAAGGGCAGTTATATAGTAATAAATAATCACCGCACTCGCGGCTTACCGAGGGGGCGTGGTGGTGTGTGGCTGAAGCAGTTCCTGAGGACTTCATGATGTGGCCGTTTCTCACCTAAGTGCACAGGTGAAAAGTGGTCCACATCTGTAATTGTTCCCAGGAGCTGCTGATTGCCACGACTACCACGCCTCTTCATAAATAGAAGCGCAAGTCGGCTAAAGGGAAAAAGAAGAGAACAGGAAAGAACGGGAGGTTGCAGGAGAAAGCAGGAAGCAGGAGGAGAAAGCCGGTGCAGAAGAGAGAGAGAGAGAGAGTGCGAAAGCGAGAGTGAGTGAGTGAGCGCGAGAGTGAGAGCGAGCAGCTGAAAAGGGAGCCTGGGTGTTTGTCTCAGTGTTATTTAATGTTTTTACATTTAGTTTACTATTACACTGTGCATTCTATGGTATATTTAACTATTTTTGTGCTTAAAAATCTTTAAAGAAAATATATTTACATATAGTTTGTACGGTCTGGAACGGATTAATTGTATTTACATACAATTCTATGGGGGAAATTACTTTGGGTCACGACCAAATCGGGTTACGACCAGAGTTTTGGAACGAATTATGGTCGTGACCTGAGGTTCCACTGTATATGTTTACCAAATTTCAGGTTAATAGTTCAAACGGTTTGAGATCTACAGGTGATTTAAAATCCTGGACAAACGAACAGCCTCAGTAGCATATTATATAAGAAGATAGAAAATCCAGCCTCTGTCTCTCTGTCTGTATGTCTGTCCACTTTTCACGAGAGAACTACTTAATGGATTTAGGTCAGGTTTTTTTTCTATAATTTGCTTGAACATTCTGGTTGATTTTGCGATTTCTCTCATTTTGCTACGTATCATTGTTCGCTTGCGGTACTGATTTATTAGCTCGTGTCCGAGAAACATGCAGTGTGCCTTTAGTGAGGCCAGCTTCGGGTGTGTACCTTAACTCTGCTTAGCTAACAAATGAGAGAACAATTGAATTCAACTTTGTTTGTTATTTAAAATAAAGTGTTTCTTAGGTCTTGATGAGTTTGAGTCTGGATATTCTCTTAAATGTATGCCACACTGACAAGATAGATTCCAATTCAAATTGTGGATTGTGATATGATTTTTTGTAAAGAACGCTCATCCCTTATTTGACTACTCAAGTTTTCAAATTTATGTAGGATTTATTAACCCTTTGGCAAACTACTTGGAAAGGGGTTGCAAGCGACCGGTAGCTTGCGAGCGACGTGTTGGAGACGCCTGCTCTAAAGGCTTTCAGAAGCTTCTAGGCTATTGGTATAGGTGTGTTAATATGCAGGGAAACTCCACTGAATTCAAAATGCCTCTAAAATAACAACATTTTTGAGAAATGGAGAAATAGTTTGACGATCCTTCAGGTCTTTTTTGTTCATGACAATCATTTGATTTGCTGGTTACTTTGCATCTCCATCCTTGCCCTGCAGTCAGAAGCTCTACCCAACAATATAAATTTTGGATGCAAAAATTCTGTGTAAGGTTGCTCGACTCACGTTTTATGATAGGGTGAGAAATCTCCAAGGAGATCTAGTGATTCTCTTGATTGAGTGGATCTAGTTGAAGAAGTCCATTCATGTAGTTACGATGCCTTCTGGAGGAGGGGTGTCTTAGGCATGGCCCATTAGAAGAAATCTCAAAGGCTGACCAGGTCAATGTTTGAAGTAGGTTATAAATGAGGCGAGAGTGGCCTGGTTTACCTTGCTTGGTATGTTGTCATTGTGAAAAAGTGAAGTAAAAGCACTTGTAAAGGTGAAGGGATAAGTGCTTAGGAGTTTAGGAAAAAACAAGAACGGTTAAGTGCAAGGTAATTCTAGTTCAGAAGACAGGGCAGGGGGCAGCACGGTGGGTCAGTGGTAGCGTTGCTGCCTTGCAGTTAGGAGACCCGGGTTCGCTTTCCGGGTCCTCCCTGTGTGGAGTTTGCATGTTCTCCCCATGTCTGCGTGGGTTTCCTCTGGGCGCTCTGGTTTCCTCCCACAGTCCAAAGACATGCCGGTTAGGTGGATTGGCGATTCTAAATTGGCCCTGGTGTGTGGGTGTGTTTATGTGTGTCCTGCGGTGGGTTGGCACCCTGCCTTGTGCCCTGTGTTGGCTGGGATTGGCTCCAGCAGACCCCTGTGTTCAGATTCAGTGGGTTGGAAAACGGATGGATGGAAGACAGGGCAGGTAGTATCAGCCCTGTTGAAATAGAGAAGGGAGCAGGCCTGATGGCTGGTGCAGAGGCTCCATGGTGTGGCTATGCTGAAGTTTGCTGATTGGTAGTGAGAAGATGAGTGGAGAAAGGCTGCAGAAACAATAAGCAGTCAGGAAGATCCACAACACAGCGGCACCCGTATGATGAGTAAGGAGCTGGATGAGCGGCGGGGAGATGGCAGTTCAGGTCTGTGGGGCACACACAGGTCTGGATGCAGTGGGCTACATTACAAGGAATGGATGTGGTAAAAAAATATGTCAAGATGGATTGGTGAGGATTTTAATTTGATTAATTTATTGGATTTAATTTTGACACATGAAGTCACTGAATTTATGGGCACGGTTTTAAAGAAGGTTTCTTTATTGACTGAGTTAGTTTATGTATTCACTGTTGTTCTAATAAATCTCAGCTACACTTTTAAACAGAAGTTCTTGACTAAGCTAGCAGCTGATCCAACCGCATCTCCTTAGCGTGTGTTCAGCCCCCACCCCCGTCACAACGCGAGTGGCAGAGATGTGAAGTGGCTGGTTAGTACCGCGCCCCGGTTGGCGGGGAGTGGGGTGGGCGAGTGAAGCGAGCAGGGGGCCAAGCCCCCTAGTAAAAAATAACTAAATATAAACACACACACACTTTAGTCTGGACACACACCAGAATGCCAATAAAGCAAGAAAATTAGAAAGAAAGAAAGAAAGAAAGAAAGAAAGAAAGAAAGAAAGAAAGAAAGAAAGAGAAAAATTCTGACTTGGCAGTTCCAGTCCCAGTGAGGCATTATGCAGGCGTATTGTGGGTTTTATGCGTATTATTAGGCGTATTATGAATATTATGCATATTATTAGGTGTATTATGCATATTTTGCACATTATTAGGCATATTATGCATATTATTAGGCATATTATGCATATTATGTGTATTATTAGGATATTATGCATCTTATGCATATTCTTAGGCATATGTATATTATTAAGCATATTAAGCATATTATGTGTATTATTAGGTTTATTATGAATATTATTCATACTGTATTATTATGTGTATTACTAGGCATATTGAATGCACAACTGATTACATCAACTTCTGTATGGACATTGTAGTTCCAGTAAGAACAGTATGCTGCTATGCTAACAACAAGCCATGGGTTACAAGTGACATCAAGGGCCTTCTGAACCAGAAGAAAAGGGCTTTTAAAGGTGGTGATCAGCATGAGCTCAAGTGCGTGCAGAAGGAACTTCGAGTCCAGCTCAGGGCGGCGAAAGAGCAGTACAGGAGAAAGCTGGAGCAGAAGTTGCAGAACAACAGCATGAAGGAAGTGTGAGATGGGATGAAGATTATCACTGGCTGCAGCTCGAAGCGGGGTGCCGCCATCGAGACAGACGTGGAGAGAGCAAACCAAATGAACCCACTCTCACCTCGGGGTACTGCATCCTCCAACCATCCTTCTGCTGATACCAGCATAGGTGAGACATCCCCACCAACAATTACAGCAGCCCATGTGAGCAGAGAGCTGAAAAGACTTCGTGCCAGCAAAGCAGCGGGTCCAGATGGTGTATCGCCACGACTGCTGAAGGCATGTGCGTTGGAACTGGGGAGTCCTCTACAGCGCATCTTCAACCTGAGCCTGGAACAGGGGAGAGTCCCAAGGCTTTGGAAAACATCTTGTATCACCCCTGTCCCAAAGGTATCACGTCCTAGTGAGCTGAATGACTTCCGGCCTGTTGCTCTGACGTCACATCTGATGAAGACCATGGAGCGGCTGCTGCTTCACCACCTGAGGCCACAGGTCCGTCACGCCCTCGAACCTCTGCAGTTCGCATACCAGGAGTAGGTGGGAGCAGAGGATGCCATCATCCATATGCTACACCGATCCCTCTCCCTCCTGGACAGAGGCAGTGGTGCTGTAAGAATTATGCTTTTGGACTTCTCTAGCGCCTTCAACACCATCCAACCTCTGCTCCTTAGAGACAAGCTGACTGAGATGGGAGTAGACTGAGATGGGAGTAGACTCACACCTGGTGGCATGGATTGTGGACTATCTTACAGACAGACCTCAATATGTGTGTCTTGGGAACTGCAGGTCTGACATTGTGTTCAGCAATACAGGGGCGCCGCAGGGGACTGTACTTTCTCCGGTCCTGTTCAATCTATATACATCAGACTTCCAATATGACTCGGAGTCCTGCCACGTGGAAAAGTTCGCTGATGACACTGCTATTGTGGGCTGCATCAGGAGTGGGCAGGAGGAGGAGTACAGGAAGCTAATCAAAGACTTTGTTAAATGGTGTGACTCAAAGCACTTACACCTTAACACCAGCAAGACCAAGGAGCTGGTGGTGGATTTTAGGAGGCCTAGGCCCCTAATGGACCCTGTGATCATCAGAGGTGACTGTGTGCAGAGGGTGCAGACCTTTAAATATCTGGGAGTGCAGCTGGATGACAAATTGGACTGGACTGCCAATACTGATGCTCTATGTAAGAAAGGTCAGAGCAGACTATACTTTCTGAGAAGGTTGGCATCCTTCAACATCTGCAGTAAGATGCTGCAGATGTTCTACCAGATGGTTGTGGCGAGTGCCCTCTACTAAGTGGTGGTGTGCTGGGGAGGCAGCATAAATACGAAAGATGCCTCACGCCTGGACAAACTTGTTAAGAAGGCAGGCTCTATTGTAGGAGTAAAGTTGGACAGTTTAACATCTGTGGCAGAGCGACGGGCATTAAGCAAACTCCTGTCAATCATGAATAATCCACTGCATCCACTGAACAGTGTCATCTCCAGACAGAGGAGTAGCTTCAGTGACAGACTTTTGTCACTGTCCTGTTCCACTGACAGACTGAGGAGATCGTTCCTCCCCCACACTATGCGACTCTTCAATTCCACCCAGGGGAGTAAATGCTAACATTAATTTTATTTAAATTTTTTTTATTTTTATTACTATTTAATTTAATATTGTTTCTTTGTATCAGTATACTGCTGCTGGATTATGTGAATTTCCCCTTGGGATTAATAAAGTATCTATCTATCTATCTATCTATCTATCTATCTATCTATCTATCTATCTATCTATCTATCTATCTATCTATCCATCTATTATGCATATTATGCATATTATTAGGCATATTATGCGTATTATCAGGTGTATTATGAATATTATGCATATAATTAGGCATATTATGTGTATTAGTCATATTATGAATATTATGCCTATTATTAGGCGTATTATGCAAATTATGTGTATTATTAGGGGTATTATGCAGGCGTATTGCTGTTGGTATAAAGGAACTGCAGTCGTTTTTCTTTACTAGGGCTCTAGCCCTCGATGGACCTCTATAAAAAGGTGAAAAATGTCAGATTTCTATTACAATTGGGAATATTTGATCACTTAAACATTTAAAATAAAGCACACATGTTAATATTTTAAATATCTGACACAGCTTTTTCTTGTTTATTATGTATTTGTACTTCATGAAGTGAACCATTACATTTCTAATGAACACCCCGAATTAGGGTGGATTATGCAAATTCAGAGATTTTGTTTTTGGTTTTTCATTTTATATAAAGAGAGTAAAAGTCAATATTATATCACCCTTGAACAAATTTGGGTAACAAAGTTATCTCTGAATCGTCCCATTGTTGAATTTTCCCTCTGGGAAGCTTGTATTGTTATATTTGTAACAGTAAATGAGGAACAGGGCTATCAGGATTTTACTGATTTGTGGTGTGCACAGGGCTGGTGCCACCATTAAGGTGAATTAGTCATTCACTTAGAGCGCAGATCATGAGGGGGAGAAAATGACAGGTTAGCTACTGAAGAGTCGATTGGCGCACTAATAAGCTTGGCCTAGGGAGCACTGGCACTGGGTGTACAGTATGTAGGTGGAAAAACAGTACAGCAGCAGCGCTGGTGGGAGTTCATTTGGAGACTTAGAAAAGTTGTCCATCAATCTTTTTCCTTTTCATTAGAATTTGTGAAGCCACACACTATCAATCGACTAATCAACCAAGCCACACGTCTTTAAACAATCAGTGTAAGCTGCAACCTCACTCAATTATGAAGGAAATTGAAAACTTGAACCTGGATCCAGTGTTCTATAAGATGGTAATGCTGCTTGTGGTCTACTGTGCCACCTTCCACTAAAGTAGCCAGGATTCACGGGGCCACAAAATGCAAAGCTTCAAGTGAGATTCAAAGACTCTGAGCACACACGTCTCTATTTAATTACTTAAATATGACTCTTTTTTTCTATATATCTGCAGAAAAAAAATATATATTTATAAAAAAACGTTTACATCTGTGGGGCCTTTTGCTTCTTCTGCAAATAAAACCAAAAGAAAGTCTTCTTGCCTTGGCAGTGAGGCTAGGCTTTGAGCTGAGGAAGTGTGATAAGCATCTCCAGTGGTATGGAGGGATAGGACTTGATGAACCCAAGGATGGGAGACTTTAGGTTAGGTTGGGGGGGAGAGGAAGAGTTCTGTGGCAGGAACTTTCTTTATCAGAGAGGAAGCTGAAACGGAGAGACCTTCATAGAAGAAGAAAGAGATTCCTAATCTGCTGCCGCAAACGTAGGGTGTGGAAGAGAAGCTGCTTGTGGCTTTTAAAACTGCTTTTGGGTTTCTTGCTCTGCAGGCTCCTGGATATTGCACCGCTTTTGCAGTTGTGCTGGGGGCTGCACTTTCTAATAGCTTCTCTCGGCTTAAGCCAGGTGGCTGTCTCTTTCAATAAAGCCAGATACTTGGTTCTTTCAGATTACACCCCAGAAAAGTTAACTAAAAGAATGGTGGGCAATGCCTCAGATGAACTTTACAGCACGGGTCTGGTGTTTCTTTGTCTTGTAACACTATGCTGGGGCAGTGGCAAAGGAAGGTTGGAATCTGCTGCATCCCAGTAATGGCTTGTCACTCTGCCATGATACCCAAAAATTAGGTAAATGTTAGGGGGAGAAGGTGGCAGTACTAGTTCTCACCATGTCAACATGTTATTTATAGTGTATTTGTAGTAGTTAGTGCTGCTGTCCAGCTTCAGTCCAGCCAGGCTCGCTGTTTGAGGCCTTGTGGTTCTACACTGCGGTTCACACTGCTGCTATACAGACCCAAAGACCCGTGTTTAGTTCCATTGTCGGTCATTGTCTGTTTGAAGGTTGCGCTTTCCTCTCACATTCTAGACTTTATTGTGCCTCACAGGGCGGTTTAGGTGACACAGTTCTTGGCGCTGTTGCCTTACTTCTCCAAAGACCTCCATATGTTTTCAGTCAGGGTCACTTTAAAGACGCCGTCAATATTACACTTCTTTATTGCATTTCACAATGGCAGCACCGCCAGATTTGTTTACAGCCTCGGGTGGTGGATTTGCACACCTTTGTCTGGGAAAGCTTTCTCTGGATGTTCTGGGGTCCCCCTCTCATCCCAAAGACGTACAGATTAGAATTGATAGAATAAACAAGAATCTGTGGTCGAGTATTGGATTATTTCTACTTTGCATGCTTACAGCTTTCGTTCTGTAAAATAAATTAACAAATGACATGAACAACATAAAATAAGGTTCTCAAACTCTCCTAATTTATCCCAGAACCACAGATATCAAGGTATGAACCAGCACTGGATGGAGTTCCTGCCCATAACAGAATAAATGCATGACCTTCTCTGTATAAACTTCTGGATTCTGCATGAGTTGCAGCTTATTCCAAAAAACAATGAATGGGACCAGACCATTGATGGGACCACCCAAACACACACACAGTCACCCTAACCATCAAGACACTGGGAGAACATGCAAATGCCACACATACAATGATCAGGTGAGAAATTCAAACCTAGGAATTTGGATCGGTGAGGCAACTCACTCTGCCACCCTTTGAAGAACACAAAAACGTTTTATTCCATCTATAATCCAAACCTGCCTATCAAGGGCTGGGTCATGGGACAGTTGAAGTCTATCCCAGCAGTTATTGGGCATAAGAAAAGAACTACACCTGGACAGGGTCCCAGACCATTGCAGGGCAAACACACACACACACTTCATCAGGGGCCAATTTAGCATTTCCAGTCCACCTATCTAGCATGTCTTTGGACTGTGGGAGGAAAGTGAAGAACCCAGAGGAGAACCACATGGACATGGCAAGAACATTGAAACTCCAAGGAACATCCGAGAGTGCTATCACTGCCCCATCATGATAGATAGATAGATAGATAGATAGATAGATAGATAGATAGATAGATAGATAGATAGATAGATAGATAGATAGATAGATACTTTATTCATTCCCTCAAGCTTACAGCACTCAGTATTCCCAGGTGGTCTCCCATCCAAGTACTAACCAACCCCGAGCCTGCTTAGCTTCTGAGATCAGACAAGATCAGAAAAATTTAGGATAGTATGGCTGTCATATAATGTCAGTCAGTCATTATCCATCCTGCTATATCCTAACACAGGGTCACGGGGGTCTGCTGGAACCAATCACAGCCAGCACAGGGCGCAAGGCAGGAACAAACCCCAAGCAGGGCGCCAGCCCACCGCAGGGCACTCACACTAGGGACAATTGAGGATCACCAATGCACCTAACCTGCATGTCTTTGGACTGTGGGAGGAAACCGGAGCATTTGGAGGAAACCCATGCAGACATGGGGAGAACATGCAAACTCCACGCAGGGAGGACCTGGGAAGCGAACCCAGGTCTCCTAACTGTGAGGCAGCAGAGCTACCACTGCACCACCATGCCACCCCTTTCCTAATCATGTCCAGCCAATTGAGCTGACCACAGGTGGACTCCAAAAAAGGTGTAGAAACATCTCAATGATGATCAATAAAATGGGATGCAGCTGAGGAAAAATTCAAGTGTCATAACAAATGCTCTGAAGATTTGTGTCAATGTGATATTTCAGGTTTTTATTCCTAATAAATTTGCAAAAATTTTCTAATTCTTATTTTCACTTCTGCTTACTGTGGGGGAAATTAATTTAAATTATTTTAGCGCACTCATAGCAAAGTGTAAAAAAGTGAAGGGGTCTTCATTCTTTGAGTTCATTGTATACAATGCCTTGAAAATATTTTCCGTCCTTACATTTATTTTCACTTTTTATTGTCTCAGACTATAAACTTATATTAAACTAAGAATTTCTCCAGCTGTTATGCAAAATGTACAACACGTGCAAAATATTATGCATGAACATTATGCAAAATTGAAAGAAAGTTTTGTTGGCTTGCACATCACTGCGCATCATCCAGGTAACATTATCCCCCTTTGAAATGTGGTGCTGGTGGGAGCGTCATTTCATGGCGATGCTTTTCCACAGCTAGGAGTGATAGTCGGGTTAGGACTGACAAGAAGATGAAGGTCCCACAATACAGACAGATCCTGGAAGATAACCTGCTCCCCTCTGCTAGAAACCTGGCAGTAGGAAGGAAATTTGTCTTTAGATGGGCAATGACCCAAAGCACACTGCCACAGCAACAATGGAGTGGTTTAAAAATAAGAAAATGAATGAATGCCCTTGGGTGTCCCAGTTAGAGTCCTGACTTTAACTCCATCAAATATCTGTGGCGAAACCTAAAACTTCTTGTCCACCACCGTTCCAGTCTGAACATTTTTACAAGGAGGAATCGACTAATCATACTCACATCACATTATGCAAAATGAACAGAGCCGTATCCAATGCTGAAATAGCTGTTAGAAGTGGTTCAACCAAGTGTGGAATAGGGTGGGTAAAAACTTACAAAATGTTGACATTTCTGTTTTTGAAATTTCATTTTTTAATGGTTTATACTTTTTTTTATTTTTCAGGCAGGACTGTGAAAAAAGAGTTTAATTTACAAATGAAAATTCTCAGTCAAATTGATTGAAATTCACGTGAGCTCCACTCCTATTAGCAACATCTCTCCCGCAAACCTTTCGCCAAGCACTAATCACTGTTTTTCCAAAACAAAATAAGGACTTATTACAATGTGCATCATACAGACCAATTTCACTTCTGAATAATGACGTTAAAATACTCTCTAAAATCATAGCCAGAAGGATGGAGAAAGACCAAACTGGATTTATTAGGGGCCGACACTTATCTTCAAATCTTCGACGCCTGTTTAATGTAATATACTCACCAACTAAACCAAACACCCCAGAAATATTATTATCATTGGATGCAGAAAAAGCATTCAACATGATTGAATGGAAATACCTTTTTACTACATTGGAGAAGTTTGGGTTTGGCCCAAACATTTGTGCATGGATTAAATTACTATATACTAACCTAGAAGCTTCAGTTTGCATCAACAACATTTGCTCAGACTACTTCAAACTAGAACGTGGCACTAGACAAGGATGCCCTTTGTCACCACTGCTGTTTGCGATTGCCATTGAACCACTGGCAATACATTGTCGAAATACTGATCAGATAAAGGGGATTATCAGAGAAGGACTGGAACAGAAATTCTCCTTATATGCAGATGATATGGTACTGTATATTTCGGACCCAGAAAATTCTGTGCCTGCAGTCTTAGCAGCACTCACAGAATTTCAAAAGATCTCTGGTCTCAGAATTAATCTGAATAAAAGTGTACTCTTTCCAGTGAATTCTCAAGCATATAATATTAGATTAGACACCCTACCTTTTATCATTGCAGAACAGCTTAAATACCTAGGGGTAAACATCACAAGTAAACATAAAGCTCTTTATCAACAAAAGTTCGCAGTCTGCATGGAAAAAACTAAACAAGACTTGCATAGATGGTCAACCCTTCATCTCACACTAGCTGGAAGAATTAACACTGTTAAGATGAATATTCTTCCTAAGCTCCTTTTTTTATTTCAAAACATCCCAATATACATTAATAAATCATTCTTTAAGCAATTAGATTCAACAATAACCTCATTTATTTGGAATTCAAAACATCCACACATCAAAAGCGACCCTACAAAGACAAAAGGCAGAAGGCGGCATGGCTCTACCTAACTTCCAGTTTTATTACTGGGCAGCAAATATACAGGCGATAAGAACCTGGACACAAATAGAAGAACATACACAGGCATGGACCGCAATAGAAGTAAAATCTTGCAGTACTTCTTTGTATTCCCTGCTCTGTGCTCCAATAAACACACATTATCGGCAATACACTAATAACCCAATTGTGCTCCACTCACTTAGAATCTGGAACCAATGTAGAAAGCATTTTAAGACGGAGAAGCTTCTATCTGTGGCACCCTGCAAGAGAACCACCTCTTTCAACCTTCACAAACATATGCAGTTTTAATATCTGGAAAAATTAGGAATTAACTTGCTTAGAGATCTTTATATAGACAACGTCTTTGCATCCTATGAACAATTACATTCCAAATTTAACATTCCAGCTACACATTTCTTTCACTATCTTCAAATCAGGAACTTTGTTAAACAGAACCTTCCAGATTTTCCTCATCTTGCACCCTCAACCATGCTGGAAAAATTATTGCTCAATTTCAAGGAGTTAGACTCCATCTCTACAATATATAAAATCATTTTACAATCCCTCCTTTCAAAGATCCAAGAGTACACTGGGAAAAAGATCTCTCAATTAATATATCAGAAAAGGAGTGGAAAGTAGCAATGCAGAGAATTCACTCGAGCTCCATATGCGCAAAGCATACAATTATACAACTCAAAATTATATATCGAGCACATCTGTCTCGACTAAAACTCTCCAAAATGTTTCCAGGGCATGATCCAACCTGCGAACGTTGCAACCAAGTCCCAGCCTCAACAGGTCACATGTTCTGGGCCTGCACCAAATTAACATCATTCTGGACAAAAATTTTTAATTACCTGTCAGACAGCCTTGGACTCACAATCCCTCCTAACCCATTAACAGCTGTGTTTGGGGTTCTTCCAGAGGGTCTTAAAGTGGAGAAAGACAAACAAATTGTGATTGCATTCACTACACTGTTGGCACGCAGACTTATTCTGATAAACTGGAAGAATCCAAACTCTCCTCTTTTAAGTCAGTGGGAAACCGATGTGTTATACTATTTGAAATTGGAAAAAATCAAATACTCAGTTAGAGGATCCGTACAGACCTTTTTCAAAACATGGCAGGATCTAATCAGTAACATTTTAAAATAAGTTCATAAAGCACAGAGAATTTATTTATTTTTTTTTAATTAGGTATGTTTACAAGCCTTAAATTTAACGTTATTTGGCTTGCTCTCTCTCTCAGGGGTGGGGATCGATCTGTTCTTAACTCAATTTTTCTTTTTGTAAAATCTTGATTGCTTTGTATGGATTGTAATAAAATTAATAAAAAAAAAAAAAAGAAATTCACGTGAGTCCAAGCTTCTGGATGAATACCATCAAACCACTTCATAACTGTAAAATGTTATTTAGTAAAAAGCTTATTAGGTATTCAGGACTTTCTTGATTTGTTTCTCAGACTTTTGATGCTCATCTAGTGTTTTGGAGTTTGCTTATCCATTAAATTTTTTTTTTGTTTTGAACTCTACTCATTTCATTAGCCACATTTTTTGACACATCTCTACTGCTTCAATTTCCAGTCCTTCTCTGTAATTTTTGTGATCCTCAGTATGGCAATGCTGCTCACAACAATATGGATGCTTAGCTACTACTTTACACAATAGTTGTACTGGGTAGGTAAGTAAATCTGTCCAGCACCACATATACCACTTGTGGTCTCTAGAGAGTGCTCTTGAGCCAAATGTAAATACTGCCAGTCAAGGAAAAACAAGTAAAAAGTAAAAATCTGTTCCTTTATGAGACTGACATTTACTGGGTCAGTAATCAAGTATGTGTGGTGCCTCCATACCAACAGATACCACATACGTTGTACATACTGGCTAACTGCTTTGTGTGTATTATTCATATTGCGTTTTGCATCACGCCTCAGCATACAGTAAATATTCATATAAAGCAAGCTCTGTACAAGCAAATACATTATAAATGTGCACTGAAATGAATGTCAGCATGGAAGAAGCTATTCCTTTCCAAAATAAAACCTCCAGAACTTCAGATCCACATCCTCTGACCTGGGTAATTCTTTGGAATTTGCTGTTACCTCTGCAATATATGACTATAGAATCAGTCAGCATTATGCATGCTCTGGCCTTGACTAGTGTGTATATTTATATTGTATTATATTAGCTGTAGTGAAACAGGACAAATTAGAAAAAGCAATTTAAAAAAAATGTAATAATTTGTTTTGAGAAGAATTTATATTGATAGCTTTCATATCCGAGGGCCTCTTGATATGCAATATTTTTGGTTTTGCTATAAAAGGGGCAAGAAAATAGCTGTGATCTTTTTGCCAAAAATGTAAAAAGTTGGCAAGGTATCTCTGGCCAAGCAGACGGTAGGTACGCTCTAACGTCAAACGTTGCCACTGTATCTAATCGTGTTCAGCTCTGATGAGAGAGCGTCCCCCACATGGGGAGAAGAGCACGTGGAAGTGATATCTCTGGCAATCAGCAGGTACCCTCTAAAACACACGTAATTCTGATCTCTTTCTCAAAAACGTTAAATGTTATTCTTTACAAATCTCTAGATGATAATGTCTGAACAAACAGATATCGCTAGATAAGTGGAGGCAAGGTATGCTTTAACACATGGCAAGAGGTAGAGTGACTCGAATGGAGGCTGGCACATGAGTGAGGATGGCCAGGTCCGGCTCCCTACTCCCGAGGTCCTGCCTCTCCCTCCCCTTAGCTTGCAGCCTGTCTCTCGGATTTGTGCAAATAAATTTATGCTGCAACCGAACTATGATACTTAGCTCAATGAGAGAAGTCACAAAGTCAACTGGAATGTTGAAGGAAATTATTGAAAAAAACCTGATCTAAATCCATTAAGTAGTTCTTTCATAAAAAGCGGACAGACACACAGACAGACAGGCAGACATATATATATGCAGATATGTGTGTATATTCTGTATACATACTGTGTATATATATATATATATATATATATATATATATATATATATATATATATATATATATATATATATATATATATATATATACATATACATGTACTAGTAAATACCCGCTTACATATATGGCAGATAGTGTGTTAAAGAAGTAATGAAAAAGAAAAGGAAACATTTTGAAAATAACGTAACATGATTGTCAATGTAATTGTTTACATATATATATATATATATATATAAATATATACACACACGCACACACACACACACACATATATAAACATTGTCACACACGTGTGCATGGGAAGCAGCTGAAGGGCTTAGACAATACTGTTTATACATCTGCCCAGGGCAGAGTGCACTGACAGCTCTTTCTGAGTTCTCTGCAGGTCTTACCGGGAAATCCCACCAGGAGCCGCCATTTCCAGGAAGGACACACCACCTCGGTTCCGGCCCCAAGAATGAGGTCACTTCGGTTCCGGCCCCAAGGGTGATGTCACTTCCAGTTCGGCCCAGAGGACGACATCATTTCCGCCCTCTGAGCTATAAAGCTCACTGCCTTTGCTTAGGCAGGCAGTTCTGTTTTGGACTCTGTTGTGTAACAACTGTTTAAATATGCCTCAAAGACTTTTGCAGCCGGGAAACCACATTAAGCGGGTGGCTGCCCCAAACCTTTCTACGTCTCTGGTCTCCTCTTCTTACAGTGGCGTAGTCGGCAGGATGGTGTCCCGATGAACCGGGACCGCGAACTTTCATGGAACCAGGTGGGTGAGTACGGGGCGAGTTTCAGGGCAGGGAGTGCCGGAGGGTCAGGAAGGGCCGGTGCAGGCTCTGCTCCATGAGCATAACCGGGGTACCACCCATCTCGTGGAGAAGGTAGAGGGACCCACAGGCGTGGGCTGGCTTCTGGGGAACACACGAGTGGCTCAGTATGCTCTCCTTGGCAGGAAAGCCGAGCTGCCCATCGGGACCAAGGTCCCTGTTAACGATGGGTTGTCCCCAGGCTGGCAGGTGAAAGAAATAATAAACTGGGAGTTTAACCCAAACAAAGGGCTGTCAGAGCAGGCTATGGCTCTCTGGCAACAGGTGGGTGAGTGGCTACGGCCATTTGAGTTGACCCCTACAAATAGTGCAGCAAGTGGCCTGTTTTTGCTGCTAAAAAGCTACCCCAGGAATTTGCCCAGCCGGCCTGGGGCGAATTCCATTCTATGGACGAGCTGCTTCAGCTCTTGCAAACCCAGAGGCGGCTGTGAAACCTGGGAGGCAGAACAGCCGCTCTGTGGACTACCGGGAGCTATGTCCTACTAAAGCAGTCCCTTCCACGCAATCCAGAGCCTGTTCGAAGTCGCGGGCCGTCTGGCTGCGACCTGTCGAGGAACAAAGGCGGACCGTAGGGGACAATGGCGGGGTTGTTTGTGTGCCCTTAGCAATCCCTGGCGGATAAACATACGGGGAGCTTCTTATTAATGGACATAAATAACAGCGCTGTTTGATTCCGGCAGTAGCGTGTCTGTCGTTGCTCGCCGTTTTATTCTACGCAACAATGGATTAAAAAAAAGACCAGTCTAAAATGTATACACGGAGATATCCGCTCGTACAATACCGCCCGGTGTTACGTATGTCTCGGAGGAACCCTTGGCTTACGTGGCGGTACACCGGATCCTCCGTTTCCGTAATCCTCGGGGGACTGGTCTGACAGTAACGCGGTAGTTTAGAAAGCATTCCCGAAAAGCTTTTGGCCTCGTTATAGATGATAAAGACTCATCTCAAGCTGCTTCCACACCGTGTAATCAGCCGACAGGGAGTGGGGCGGTAGGCCAAGAGAGTGCGAAGATACTCCCGGACCGTCGCGGGCTACTACGTCATCCACTAGCGCCCGGCAGCGAGGAGGATTCTCCGCCCTTGAGGTCAGACCGGACCGCTCTCTGAGTTGCACTTTCAGTTTAGAGCGACTCCGGCTTCTTTCAAGAGAACAGTGGAATGGCGACTCTCTGAAGCACATAAAGAATGCAGTGGTTCTCGTAACGGCCAAGCGCGCATTTGCCCATGCCACAGGGACCTCACTTTGTCATGGATAATGAATTATTGTGTCGGGTTGCTGAACATGAGGGGAAGGTCGGAAGTTGTTGCTAGTCCAGCGGACCTACCGCGGCAGGTTTGCGAGTTAGCCCACTCTCACCTTCTTGGAGGCCATCTCGGCTCCGATAAAACATTAGAGCGCATTAAGCTCCGTTTTTTTTGGCCGGGGATTAATGAGGAGGTTCGCCGCTTTTGCATTTCCTGCCGGAGTGTCAACTGCGGCAAATTCCTAGGAAGGACCGTGCTCCTCTGATTCCCCTTCCCTTATTGGCGTTCCTTTGACAGGATTGGGGTGGATATAGTAGGACCCTGGAGCCCTCAGCCGAGGATATAAATATATACTCGTCCTCGTGGATTATGCAACCCGATTCCCTGAAGCCGTTCCATTGCTCGGCTACCACTAAAAATATTGCGGGAACTAGTAGGAGTCTTTTCACGCGTGGGCATTCCTAGAGAAGTCCTGACGGACCAAGGCGCCTTTCACCTCGGAAGCGTTCAAGGAGACTGCCAAGTTACTGAAAATAAAGCATTTAAAACCTCGGTGTATCATCCTCAAACCGATGGGCTAGTGGAGAGATTCAATCAAACTCTCAAGCAAATGCTACGTAAGGTAGTCAGCAAGGATGGGAGGAATTAGGACCAACACCTCCCCCTTGTCCTCTTTGCCTACCGGAAGTCCCTCAAGCCTCACGGGGTTCTCTCCCTTTGAATTACTATACGGAAGACAGCCCGGGGCTTATTAGATATTTTAAAGAGGGCTGGGAAGGGGAGGCACAGCCCTCCACTAACATTTTGGAGTATATCGCCCAGTTTGCGATAGATTTGATGTAATAAGACCTATACTAAAAGTCATATCGAGGAGGCACAATCAGCACAGGCCGCCTGTATGACCGTGGTGCACGACTCTCCGGGAGTTCCAACCGGGGATCGCGTCATGGTATTGGTTCCTACTTCACACTCTAAACTGCTGCGCACATTGGCTAGGCCCCTACGAAATTAAGGAGAGGAAGGGATTGGTCGACTATTTGGTGAAACAGCCCAATCGCCGACCAGCTGAGCGAATATATCATGTAAACCTGCTGAAACCGTGGAAGGAGAGGGACCCCGATCCCTCCTCCGGACAGCCCTGCTCTCTCTTCGCGAGTAAGTGCCCTTAATTTCGTGAACAGCTATCTCCCAGACAGAGACAGGAGCTGGAAGCAGCTATCCGCTCGGTCCCAGAGGTGGTAAGTGAACAACCAGGTGGACCTCTCTGATTGAGCGCGACATAGTGACTGACCGGGGTGTCGTCCGTGGCGACCCTACAGACTCCGGAGGCAAAGTAGAAGTGGAACTGGAAATCAGCGAATGCTGGCACTAGGAGTGATCGAGGAAAGTAGTAGTCCCTGGTCCAGCCCCATCGTCTTGATTGCTAAGCCTGACGGCAGTTGGAGGTTTTGCAATGACTTCCGTCGGCTCAACCAAGGTTCCCGATTTGATGCTTATCCCATGCCTCGCGTGGACGACCTCCTCGAGAGACTGGGACCAGCCAAATTCTTGACTACACTTGACATGACAAAGGGGTACTGGCAGGTTCCTTTAACGGAGTCCGAAGGAAAAACCGCGTTTAGCACTCCTAGCGGACACTGGCAGTATCGTGTCCTTCCATTTGGGTTACACGGGCTCCTGCGACTTTTCAGCGTCTGGTGGACAAAGTGCTCCGGCCCCATAACTCGTTCTGTGCTGCCTATCTGGATGGCGTTGTCATCTATTCCAGCACCTGGAAGGAGCACATACAGCAGGTCACAGCAGTATTACGGACATTGGGAGAGGCCGGGCTTCGCATCAACCCCAAGAAATGTTTCTTGGGTTGAGAGAAGCCAAATATTTGGGCTACCTAGTGGGCGGGTACTGTGAGGCCACAGTGTTCCAAGTTGCAAGCCATAATGGCCTGGCCCGTCCATAAACCAAGCGGCAAGTCCAATCCTTTCGGTTTGGCGGGTACTACCGCCGGTTTGTGCCTCGTTTCTAGAGAGCGGCGCCCTTGACCGACTTGACAAAGAAAAGAGCTCCTAATACGGTGGTATGGTCTGATAAAGCGGGGGCTGCATTCAGTGACTTAAAAAGGGCTCTGACTTCAGCACCTATCTTAATCTCCCCTAACTTCTCTCTCCCTTTTGTCCTCCAGGCGGACGCCGGACACAGGCTTGGGAGCCGTGTTGAGCCAAAGCGTCGGCGGTGTTGAACACCCTGTTATGTACATGAGACGGAAACTGTTGGACCGGGAGACCAAGTATGCTGCGGTGGAGAAGGAGGCTTTGGCGATCAAATGGCGGTGACGCAGCTGCGGTACTACCTCTTGGGTGCGGTGTTCACTCTGGTGACGGATCATGCGCCTTTAAAGTGGATGGCCCTTCACAAGGAGTGAATCCGCGGGTCACGAGGTGGTTTCTTGACCTGCAGCAGTACAAATATCGCTCGTTCATCGACAGGGGTCCCTTCATGCCAACGCCGATGCCCTCTCCCGGGCCCACGACCTCTCGGTGCAGGTCGCCCGACCCGACGGGTCTGGGCTGAGGGGAGTCTTGTCACACTGCGTGTGCATGGGAAGCAGCTGAAGGGCTTAGACAATACTGTTTATACATCTGCCCAGGGGAGTGCGCTGACGCTCTTTCTGAGTTCTCTGCAGGTCTTACCCGGGAAATCCCACCAGGAGCCGCCATTTCCAGGAAGGACACACCACCTCCGGTTCCGGCCCCAAGAATGAGGTCACTTCCGGTTCCGGCCCCAAGGGTGATGTCACTTCCAGTTCGGCCCAGAGGACGACATCATTTCCGCCCTCTGAGCTATAAAGCTCACTGCCTTTGCTTAGGCAGGCAGTTCTGTTTTGGACTCTGTTGTGTAACAACTGTTTAAATATGCCTCAAAGACTTTTGCAGCCGGGAAACCACAATTAAACGGGTGGCTGCCCCAAACCTTTCTACGTCTCTGGTCTCCTCTTCTTACAACATATATATACATATACATACATATCTACATATATATACACATATATATGTATATATACACAAACATATATACATATATATATACACACACATCCACATATATACATATATACATATATATATACACATATCTACATATATACACACAAATACATATATATATATACACATACACACACATATATAAACATATATATACATATATATATACAGTACAGGCCAAAAGTTTGGACACACCTCCTCATTCAATGTGTTTTCTTTATTTTCATGACCATTTACAGCACTCCATCACTCTCCTTCTTGGTCAAATAGCCCTTACACAGCCTGGAGGTGTGTTTGGGGTCATTGTCCTGTTGAAAAATAAATGATCGCCCAACTAACCTGACTTCTGCACAACACAACTGCTGGTCCCAACCACATTGATAAAGCAAGAAATTCCACTAAATAACCCTCATAAGGCACACCTGTGAAGTGAAAACCATTGCAGGTGACTACCTGTTGAAGCTCATCGAGAGAATGACAAGAGTGTGCAAAGCAGTAATCAGAGCAAAGGGTGGCTATTTTGAAGAAACTAGAATATAAAACATGTTTTCAGTTATTTCACCTTTTTTTGTTAAGTACATAACTCCACATGTGTTCATTCATAGTTTTGATGCCTTCAGTGGGAATCTACCAATGTAAATGGTCATGAAAATAAAGAAAACACATTGAATGAGGATGTCCAAACTTTTGGCCTGTACTGTATATATATATATATATATATATATATATATATATATATATATATATATATATATATATACCCTTTGGGGTGCGAGCAACTGTTGCTGGGGGTGCCAGAATCCATCAAGGAAGAAAAATTAAAAACATTATTTGTACAAAATCTTAATTTATCTATCCATTCCTAAATAATTAAATGGGCAGGCTATTTCGTATCAGTGCAATACGCTGCTTGTTAAAATGGATGACTCCCGCTCTTACGTGCAAGTCTGCGTGGATATTATGAACTATCGCATCTGTTCAAGTTCTATTTAAATTTTAAATATAAGTAATTTTTATTTAGTCGACAGAAATATCTTTGGTAGGAATGTAAGTTAAATGTAGGCATCATTGCATAAATTTTTCTTCACCATAGAAATTTAAAGAGTAAATTCAAGTTACATTCCAACCAAAGATATTTCTGTCGACTAAATAGAACTTGAAAAGATATATTTTTTCGAATCTGATCACGCATTTTAGATCGACTTGACGCGCACTACATCGAGCCTGCCTGCCTCAATAAGTCACCTTTGCTTCGCTCTTACTTTTTTACCATTCATTTAATCATGGCTAGTCACGAAAAAATTAGAAAATGGAAGGAGGATTACACTGAGTATGGCTTTACCAAAACAATCATTAATGGTGAATAAATTATCCATTATTCATAAAGCTTCAATTGGTGATCTGTCTTTCTGCGTTAACCTCATATTTTTTCATACTTCTCAAACCAAGGGGGTGCGAGGGTAAAATGAACTGGGAAGCGCTGATATATATGTATGTGTGTGTGTGTATATATATATTGAAATAGTTTTACTGTCAAATAATGCAAAGAGTAATAACCGGTGTTTCGCTAATTTTGGGCTCATCAGGCATACACACTCAGTGCACCTCCTCTCAGGAATCAAACCTCAGACGTCAGTGCTAGAGGCAAAGCCTCTTCCATTGTGCCACGGCATGTGGTTCATCTATTTGAGAGTATGTAGATCGGGGTATATATATACATATATATATATACCCGCGCTTCGCAGTGAAGAAGTAGTGTGTTAAAGAAGTTATGAAAAAGAAAAGGGAACATTTTAAAAGTAACGTAACATGATGGTGAATATAATTGTTTTGTGAGTGTTACTGAGTGTTGCTGTCATCAAGGATTTGATTATCATTATTTCTTTCAATCAGGTTCGTATTTGTACGATGTGTTGTGTTCAAGTTACATTCCGTGTTTGTCAACCGTTGTAAAGATAACAGGTTTCATTCATCGATTCGTTTCTTACTGCATCAATAAACAGCTCGTCTTCCTCTTTATCTGAGATGTGACACACTGCATGCACGGGTTTTTTTTTACACTGTCTTCGTTTAGCTGGACATTGACTTTTTCCACCGTGTGCTTTGTTTCCGCAGTAGCTGCACTTATGAATATGCTTATATGCGTCACACGCTTCATATTTTTTTGCTGCCTTCTCAATTGTGTAATGTGGAACTTTGGAACTGTTGCTTTTTGTCTGCGTACTGCATCAGTTCACGTGAGCCGCTCGGTGTGCATACATCGAAGGTTCCCAGCTGTGCTTGTGCCATCTTGTGTGATGTCCACGGCTGTATGTAATGTTAGTTAAGTCCCGACACTTAAAAGTTTCTCTCGCAGTTTCGCTGAGTTTGTGCCAAACACCACCCTGACCATCTCATCTTCGTCTGCATAAGCACAGTCCTTCACCCGTGAATATTTAGCGGCAGTGTTTGTATTGGATTGCCGCTGATGGACGGCCTTATATGGGCAGGCACTCAATTATGTGGGATGCGTGATGATGTGACACACAACTCCGCCTCCCACGGCCATCGAGCTGCAGTCTATTACAGTATATGTAAAAAAATAGGTTCCAGTTATGACCATTACACATAGAATTTCAAAATGAAACCTGCCCAACTTTTGTAAGTAAGCTGTAAGGAATGAGCCTGCCAAATTTCAGCCTTCTACCTACACGGGAAGTTGGAGAATTAGTGATGAGTCAGTGAGTGAGTCAGTCAGTCAGTGAGGGCTTTGCCTTTTATTAGTATATATATATATATATATATTTGTAGTTGGAGATCCACAAAGGGAGAGAATGAATCACGTATCAAAAAGTACTTTTTATTTCTGAGCTTTCAACTCCTGCCAGGAGCCGTCATCAGAGGATAATGATTAGACATACAAGAATCAAAGGCAGTATATAGCAAAATAAGGTGGTGGGGGTTGGGGGGTTAGGATAATGAGGTGGGGTTAGGATGGTGTTGGTCGTAAAGATTTATTTATTATGAGAATGTTCTTCTTCTTAAGTTTGCATATGCTGGGTTCATGTCCAAATGTCTGTTAATAGTGTTTTGTTTGATAGCCAAGATTCAGCCAGCTCTCTGGCACTTTTAGTACTGGCCTTAAATCTTACTTGTACATTGTTCCAGTTAAATGTATGTCCAGTTGAATTTGTGTGTGTATAAATCATGGAACATGACCCAGCATATGCACACTTAAGAAGAAGAACATCCTCATAATAAATAAAACTTTACGACTAACACCCTCCTAACCCCCACATTACCCTCATTATAACCTCATTATATATATATATATATATATATATATATATATATATATATATATATATATATATATATATATATATATATATATATATATATTGTATATGAGATGCATGGGTTTATGAGGGTGTTACATGTTTTTGGGTCTGCCTAAAATGTTTACAGAGAAGACTATTGATTTGACACACAGATTAATGCAATTCCTATTTCCTTAGAATGTAGGAGGTCTCACCAGAGGACAATTGATGTCACTTCCTGTTTCTCATCATCTACCCCTCCTTTTAGATAGATAGATAGATAGATAGATAGATAGATAGATAGATAGATAGATAGATAGATAGATAGATAGATAGATAGATAGATAGATACTTTAATCTCAAGGGGAAATTCACATATTCCAGCAGCAGCATACTGATAAAAATAAACAATATTAAATTAAAGAGTGATAAAAATGCAGGTTAAAACAGACAATAACTTTGTATAATGCTAACATTTAACCTTGGGTGGAATTAAAGAGTCGCATAGCGTGGGGGAGGAATGATCTTCTCAGCCTGTCAGTGGAGCAGGACGGTGACAGCAGTCTGTTGCTGAAGCTGCTCCTCTATCTGGAGATGATACTGTTCAGTGGATGCAGTGGATTTTCAATTATTGACAGGAGCTTGTTCAGCGCCCGACGCTCCGCCACAGATGTCAAACTGTTCAGCTCCGTGCCTACAATAGAGCCTGCCTTCCTCACCAGTTTGTACAGGCGTGAGGCGTCCCTCTTCTTTATGCTGCCTCCCCAGCACACCACCGCGTAGAAGAGGGCACTCGCCACAACCGTCTGATAGAACATCTTCAGCATCTTATTGCAGATGTTGAAGGATGCCAGTCTTCTAAGGAAGTATAGTCGGCTCTGTCCTCTCTTGCACAGAGCATCAGTATTGATTATTATTATTATTATTATTATTATTCCACCATCATCTGCTATAGAAGTCAACATCACTGGAAGGACATCAGTTTTCACTTGAACTGCTTCTAGAGTGGAGCTCTCTAAGATGGAACCCACAAAACTCTGTGGGGCATCATGTCACTAGTGACGATTATGACACAGCTTTTTTCCTGCTTAATTTTTTTTTCCATTCAAAAATATACAGGATTACATGTAGTAACACCATCCTTTATCTGCTCTTTGTGTTTGCTTTTACTACATATATATCCACACATGTTAAAGGGTCACCTTCTAGACTTACCTAAGGTATATGGTACTACAATGAGTTGAGAAGGGACACTGTCTGTAAAAATCTTATCTCCTTTTCCCCTCACAGCTCTGAGAAGCCACACCTAGAGGCCAATGGAGCCAGAGGATCCCTGCCCTTCCAGTCTGGCAGAGGTTAAAAGGAGAAGTCAATGGCTGTGCTGCCCTTGAAGAGGTTACCAGACCAGAAGGAGCAAGGCCAGGAGGCAACAACTCAGAACTGGCATCACATGGACTGGAGGTTATCTAATCTGTAGAAACAGAGGCGAAGTATTAGGCAACAGTGCCAACCCTCTGCTTGGGATGGAATTACAACTAGATGCGCCCTCAATATATATACATATATATATATATATATATATATATATATATATATATATATATATATATATATATATATATATATATATATATATATATATATCACTCTCTCTCTCAAACCCTGTTGAGCATATTTCGAATTAATGTTTGCATTGTGCTATTGTGCCATCCATTAGAATGTTTTTGCAATGCATATAATAAGAATAGGTGTTCCATTTTTGACAATACAATACCAAATGCAGTATAATTGAGGCAACAAACTGACACCATCCATCCATTCTCTTCCGCTTATCCGAGGTCGGGTCGGGGGCAGCAGCAAGCAGAGGCCCAGACTTCCCTCTCCCCGCCACTTCTTCCAGCTCTTCGGGAGAATCCCAAAGGCGTTCCCAGGCCAGCCGGAGACATAGTCCCTCCAGCGTGTCCTGGGTCTTCCCGGGCCTCCTCCCGGTTGGGCGTGCCGGAACACCTCACCAGGGGAGGCGTCCAGGAGGCATCCTGATCAGATGCCCGAGCCACCTCATCTGACTCCTCTTGATGCGGAGGAGCAGCGGCTCTCTGAGCCCCTCCCGGATGACTGAGCTTCTCACCCTATCTTTAAGGGAAAGCCCAGACACCCTGCGGAGGAAACTCATTTCAGCCGCTTGTATTTGCGATCTCGTTCTTTCGGTCACTACCCATAGCTCATGACCATAGGTGAGGGTAGGGCGTAGATCGACTGGTAAATTGAGAGCTTTGCCTTACGGCTCAGCTCCTTTTCACCACGACAGACCGATGCAGAGCCCGCATCACTGCGGATGCCGCACGATCCGCCTGTCGATCTCACGCTCCATTCTTCCCTCACTCGTGAACAAGACCCCGAGATACTTGAACTCCTCCACTTGGGGCAGGATCTCTCCCCAACCCTGAGAGGGCACTCCACCCTTTTCGGCTGAGGACCATGCTCGGATTTGGAGGTGCTGATTCTCATCCCAGCCGCTTCACACTCAGCTGCGAACCGATCCAGAGAGCTGAAGATCACGGCCTGATGAAGCAAACAGGACAACATCATCTGCAAAAGCAGTGACCCAATCCTGAGTCCACCAAACCGGACCCCTCCAACACCCTGGCTGCGCCTAGAAATTCTATCCATAAAAGTTATGAACAGAATCGGTGACAAAGGGCAGCCCTGGCGGAGTCCAACTCTCACTGGAAACGGGCGGACCAGGCTCTGACACCGGTTGTACAGTTTCCGAACAGCTCTTATCAGGGGGTCCGGTACCCCATACTCCCGGAGCACCCCCCACAGGATTCCCGAGGGACACGGTGAATGCCTTTTCCAAGTCCACAAAACACATGTAGACGGTCGGGCAAACTCCCATGCACCCTCAGGACTCTGCTAAGGGTGAAGAGCTGGTCCACTGTTCAGCGACCAGGGCCGAAAACCACACTGTTCCTCCTGAATCCGAGGTTCGACTATCCACGGACCCTCCTCTCCAGAACCCCGAATAGACTTTTCCAGGGAGGCTGAGGTGTGATCCTCTATAGTTTGGTCTACTCTCTGTGTCAGGCAGCTCCTATTTAAGTGATTTCTTGATTGAAACAGGTGTGGCAGTAATCAGGCCTGGGGTGGCTATGAAATTGAACTCAGGTGTGATACACCACAGTTAGGTGATTTTTAACAAGGGGCAATTACCTTTTCACACAGGGCCATGTAGGTTTGGATTTTTTTCTCCCTAAATAATAAAACCATCATTTAAAACTGCATTTTGTGTTATATATCACTCTCTCTCTCAAACCCTGTTGAGCATATTTCGAATTAATGTTTGCATTGTGCTATTGTGCCATCCATTAGAATGTTTTTGCAATGCATATAATAAGAATAGGTGTTCCATTTTTGACAATACAATACCAAATGCAGTATAATTGAGGCAACAAACTGACACCATCCATCCATTCTCTTCCGCTTATCCGAGGTCGGGTCAGGGGCAGCAGCAAGCAGAGAGGCCCAGACTTCCCTCTCCCCGCCACTTCTTCCAGCTCTTCGGGAGAATCCCAAAGGCGTTCCCAGGCCAGCCGGGAGACATAGTCCCTCCAGCGTGTCCTGGGTCTTCCCGGGCCTCCTCCCGGTTGGGCGTGCCCGAACACCTCACCAGGGAGGCGTCCAGGAGGCATCCTGATCAGATGCCCGAGCCACCTCATCTGACTCCTCTCGATGCGGAGGAGCAGCGGCTCTACTCTGAGCCCCTCCCGGATGACTGAGCTTCTCACCCTATCTTTAAGGGAAAGCCCAGACACCCTGCGGAGGAAACTCATTTCAGCCGCTTGTATTGCGATCTCGTTCTTTCGGTCACTACCCATAGCTCATGACCATAGGTGAGGGTAGGGCGTAGATCGACTGGTAAATTGAGAGCTTTGCCTTACGGCTCAGCTCCTTTTCACGACAGACCGATGCAGAGCCGCATCACTGCGGATGCCGCACCGATCCGCCTGTCGATCTCACGCCCATTCTTCCCTCACTCGTGAACAAGACCCCGAGATACTTGAACTCCTCCACTTGGGGCAGGATCTCTCCCCCAACCCTGAGAGGGCACTCCACCCTTTTCCGGCTGAGGACCATGCTCGGATTTGGAGGTGCTGATTCTCATCCCAGCCGCTTCACACTCAGCTGCTAACCGATCCAGAGAGCTGAAGATCACGGCCTGATGAAGCAAACAGGACAACATCATCTGCAAAAGCAGTGACCCAATCCTGAGTCCACCAAACCGGACCCCTTCAACACCCTGGCTGCGCCTAGAAATTCTGTCCATAAAAGTTATGAACAGAATCGGTGACAAAGGGCAGCCCTGGCGGAGTCCAACTCTCACTGGAAACGGGCGGACCAGGCTCTGACACCGGTTGTACACAGACCGAACAGCTCTTATCAGGGGTCCGGTACCCCATACTCCCGGAGCACCCCCCACAGGATTCCCCGAGGGACACGGTCGAATGCCTTTTCCAAGTCCACAAAACACATGTAGACTGGTCGGGCAAACTCCCATGCACCCTCCAGGACTCTGCTAAGGGTGAAGAGCTGGTCCACTGTTCCGCGACCAGGGACGAAAACCACACTGTTCCTCCTGAATCCGAGGTTCGACTATCAACGGACCCTCCTCTCCAGAACCCCCGAATAGACTTTTCCAGGGAGGCTGAGGAGTGTGATCCCTCTATAGTTGGAACACACCCTCCGGTCCCCCTTTTTAAAGAGGGGACCACCACCCGGTCTGCCAATCCAGAGGCACTGTCCCGATGTCCATGCGATGTTGCAGAGACGTGTCAACCAAGACAGTCCTACAACATCCAGAGCCTTAAGGAACTCTGGGCGTATCTCATCCACCCCCGGGGCCCTGCCACCAAGGAGTTTTTTGACCACCTCGGTGACTTCAGTCCCAGAGATGGGAGAGCCCACCTCAGAGTCCCCAGGCTCTGCTTCCTCATTGGAAGGCATGTTAGTGGGATTGAGGAGGTCTTGAGTACTCCTCCCACCGACCCATTAACGTCAGTCGAGGACAGCAGCGCACCATCCCCACCATATACGGTGTTGACACTGCACTGCTTCCCTCCTGAGACGCCGGACGGTGGACCAGAATCTCCTCGAAGCCGTCGAAAGTCGTTCTCCATGGCCCTCCAAACTCCTCCCATGCCCGAGTTTTTGCCTCAGCAACAACCAAAGCTGCGTTCCGCTTGGCCTGCGGTACCTATCAGCTGCCTCCAGAGACCCACAGGACAAAAAAGTCCTATAGGACTCCTTCTTCAGCTTGACGGCATCCCTCACTGCCGGTGTCCACCAACGGGTTCGGGGATTGCCGCCACGACAGGCACCGACCACCTTGCGGCCACAGCTCTGGTCAGCCGCCTCAACAATAGAGGCACGGAACATGGCCCATTCGGACTCAATGTCCCCACCTCCCTCGGGCCGTGGTTGAAGTTACTGCCGGAGGTGGGAGTTGAAGCTACTTCTGACAGGGGACTCTGCCAGCCGTTCCCAGCAGACCCTCACAACACGCTTGGGCCTACCAGGTCTGACCGGCATCTTCCCCCACCATCGAAGCCAACTCACCACCAGGTGGTGATCAGTTGACAGCTCGCCCCTCTTCACCCGAGTGTCCAAGACATATGGCGCAAGTCCGGCGACACGACCACAAAGTCGATCATCGACCTGAGGCCTAGGGTGTCCTGGTGCCAAGTGCACATATGAACACCCTTATGCTTGAACATGGTGTTCGTTATGGACAATCCGTGACGAGCACAGAAGTCCAATAACAAAACACCGCTCGGGTTCAGATCGGGGGGGCCATTCCTCCCAATCACGCCCTTCCAGGTCTCACTGTCATTGCCCACGTGAGCATTGAAGTCTCCCAGCAAAACGAGGGAATCCCCAGAAGGTATGCCCTCTAGCACCCCTCCAGAGACTCCAAAAAGGGTGGATACTCCAAACTGCTGTTCGGTGCATACGCACAAACAACAGTCAGGACCCTTCCCCCACCCGAAGGCGGAGGGAGGCCACCCTCTCATCCACCGGGGTAAACCCCAATGCACAGGCTCAGTCGGGGCAATAAGTATGCCCACACCTGCTCGCGCCTCACGGGGCAACTCCAGAGTGGTAGAGAGTCCAGCCCCTCTCAAGGAGATTGGTTCCAGAGTCCAAGCTGTGCGTCGAGGTGAGTCCGACTATATCTAGCCAGAACCTCTCGACCTCACGCACTAGCTCAGGCTCCTTCCCTTCAGAGAGGTGACATTCCACGTCCCAAGAGCCAGTTTCTGTAGCCGAGGATCAGACCGCCAAGGTCCCCGCCTTCGGCCACCACCCAACTCAAACTGCACCCAACCTCCTTGGCCCCTCCCATAGGTGGTGAGCCCATGTGGAGGAGGACCCACGTTACCTCTTCGGGCTGTGCCCGGCCGAGCCCCATGGGGGCTGACACTGTTAACTAAATAAAGGAAAACTTTTAATAAAGGAAATAAAAAAAATGACACAGGGTGCACTATTCTCAGTTGAATCCATTACACATTCTAGTCATCTACCCTCATTAATGCTGCAAAACTGGAGCAGGAATAAATCTTGTAAATAAATAGCCAATTCCATTAACAGCTATAAAGAGGTCATGCTGGCCTCCCGGGACCCAAGTTTGAGACCCTCGTGGTAATACCTGGGTTACTTCCCTCTGTGTGACAGTCAGTGGGCTACAATGGCATTAGTAGTTCCTCTATCACTCTAGATTATTTCCCTACCATTTTTTTCTATGTAAAATTTCCTTCATTAGTCAATAGTGTTGGCTGTGTACACACTCTATTGGAATGAAAAATGCAATGCATTTTATTAGTGCATGCAAGAAACACCTTAAAATGGAAGTGTTGAAAATGACGCCCCTGGATAGCTATGTTGGGAGTGGTGTTAAAGGTATTGTGCACTGCAGTTAGACTCATATGAATTTACTTCAATTACATGACACTTCAGCTCTCAAATTTAAGTGCAAGGTCAACTGTTCACCATTTATTGTGGACTGGGCCAGCTAGTATATAAGGACAAAGAAATGGTATGTACCATCTTTCTGTAGTAAACGCCCAAGGATCTTCCCTTTAAATATCAGCACCCAGGGTTGATTCTTGTCTTACACCCAATAAAAGATGCAAAGCAACATTAAAAATCGATGAACACGTTACTTTTAACACATTACCACCAACCTTGCACCCAAGATTGTGCTGATGAGCTTAGCACTGCACGTTTAGTTCATCAACATAAATGTAGCAATTTCTGAAATTCTGAGACAGATTATTTCAGCCAGGAGAAGGACAGATTTGATCACCCAAACACTAGCCTCAGGAAATTTACCTTTGAGGAAGTTTCCACCATTATCTACCTGTGGTTGCTGGATAAGTGTTTGAAGCAAAGACTGGTCGGATAGAATTATTTTGAAAAAGTTTACTTTAGGAGGGAAAATTTCAGGATGTCAAGCAGCTGAGGTTGGGAGCATGAGCTGATAGTACGTTGTCACACCCACCACACTACAAACCACCTGGATTGGGGACCAAGTACAGCAGGTGACAACTCAGCACCACACCAGAACAGCGTGAGGTTTATTTACGGTGGTTGGAGTGACAATCCTGTCACCAATCTCCAAGTTTTTTCTTACAAGTTGGAGGACCTGCTTGCAGGGCTGGAGGCAGATGAATGTAATGTCCAGAATGAAGCAATTGCTCAAGAGCCCTAGAGTCACTTCTCGCGTTTTTGGACAACCTTCCAATTGCCGGTGCAGATCCCTAGCCGAGTGATGTGATGAGCCATGTGCACACCTCTGTAGCTTAACAGAGACATTTGCAGACCATAAAATCCTTCAGTGTTGATTGACCATGGTTAAAGGCGATTCATCACCATGGTAAAGATTGACTACTGGAGAAATCTACACACGTTAATCAGATTTCTCTAACCGGATTAAGGGTTTATATGGCATTGTTGAAATCGGGTTTCTATGAATAACTGGGTTATTAAAGCACATGTAAAGGCATTCACTGATTGCTGTTTGTCAATATGAAGTTGATTTATTCAGATTTTGATTCTTCTTCTACATTCTCTTATGTAAAGTTACCGACAAATCTGTATTGTTACATTGTCATATTTATTGTCTATGTTTTGCACTGTGGCCCTGGGATATGTAATTTCATACTACTGGATAATGTACCATGGTATGTATATAGATGGTATTACAATGAAGCCCGCTTGACTTGACTTGAATGAACTGTGACATATCCCCTTACATGTGAGATCATGTCCTTAATCCACATAGATAGCTTATTTTTTTGTAAATGTCTGCAAGGTGTTCGCGTTTTGCTTTCTACTCATTCATTTTTTCTTAACTTGAATGGACTCTCCCAAACAAATTTACATCCTTTGCTCTTTACATTCATTGGGAAACACCAGCATTCAGTAGGGTGGCTAGCAAGAACGAGCAAAACTCCCTCATAGTACAACCTCCTTGTTTAGCCTCTCAAGTCACACAAGTCCTGCTAACCCACTGAGAGCTGTAAATGGGGAATTCAGTGGGCAAAATGTTGTTGAAATGTAGCCTTCTGGCCTCTGTGGGGAGCCCTAGCCTTTTTGCCAGCAACAGCCCTCCCTACCAGTCATCACCAAAGCCACCCTCGCTTACATTTCTCGGCCTGAAGCATCTTTTCCTAAATGGCACAGCAGAGTTTCTGTGTGTAATAATACAGAGAATGAAAGGCTGCCTCAGACAAAGGCCTCAAGCACAAATACACACACATATCGCCTGTAAGAGGAACAAAGGCAGCGAGGGAGGGGGGAAAAAAAGCAAAAGAAAAACAGAACAAAAGCCCAGTAATGAAATTATAACAATACGGTGAGAGCAGGGGAGGACAATGGCAAAGAACAATTGCATGGAGCCAATGGAAGGCACAGACAATAGACTTAGTGACAGTGGTACAATAGCCTCAGTGTATTCAATTAGACATTATCTCATAGACACTCTGGCAGGTTTGATTGTGAGCGGGTTATTTTCGGCTCTCACTTTGTTAGGGACACTACTGCTGTTTCTTTTTCTACTGCAGAGGAGTAGCCTTTTCATTTTTGCTGTACAGAGCTTGCATGGCCTTGGCAGACAGACGCAGAGAATGAAAGACAAACACTGGCTCTCCTTAAACCAACCGAGCAGGAAACAATACTCAGGACACAGGTGTCTATGCGCCATCTGCTACACAACGTGTACTTGCCTTGGCACCTTCCCTATATGGGGAAATAGAATAAGCAATAGTTCAGTTCCTGTCCAACCGAAAACCTAGGCTTAATTAAAGAGAAGACATCCTGGATTTTAAATATCCCGTGGACCTTAAAAAATTGTGATTAAGGTCTCAGTTACAACACGCATACACTTGGGAATCTCAGTTTTCACATTTAGTACCGCTAACGAGTGGTTCAAAGGATCAGTGCAACAGGAATCATCGCAACAAAAACAGGAAGACATTCTTCCATGCCAGAGAGATTGCAGATGGAAGCAGGAGTGAAAATGGAACTAACTGTCATCTGCTTGTATGGAGGATGGCTTCTACCCTCTCGATACTTAAAAGTCAAATTATGTTCAGTCCAGTCACATTATCTTGACAGTTCTCATGTTCAGAAGTTTATGGTTCTCCTTCTAAAAATATACCGCCAAATATGAGTAGTAGTAGTAATAGTAGTATTTTACAGAGTATGGCGATGTTCTAACTTGCTCTCTGACACTATGATAAACAAGGATGTACTAAAATAGAAAACATCATTTTAATGAATAGAAATGCATTCAACTTATTCGAAGTATGTCTCGCTCCTGCTCCTATGCTCCCATTCCAGTGCGATTTACAAGGCAATGGTTGCTGCTTTCAAAGACTTCAATCAGAGTGAGAGAGCATTTTCACAGTGTAGGGTGGAATCTTTTCTGAGATGCTGTAGTGGTGAAAGGACTAAATGATAATAACATGAACCAGATTCGTAGACAATGCCTGGCAAGGTCAAAACTGGGAGATCAAAAATATACGGAGAAACTGAAGCACTGTGGCAATCTAAAATCAAAGTCAACGGCAGAGAATAGATCAAAACTGAAACTAATGTAGCACTTAGAAATGAAACTAAGTAACACTAAAGTTTATTTTTCTTAGAGTGCCGCCAAGCTAAGGTTATGAAAATGAAGGCTACAAGTGAAAAATCACTGAAAAGATGCTCATGGCCTTAAAAGAGAGAGGAATGTGTGATGAGATACCTACTGCACTTTGTCTATTCTCCTTGTGGTTTTCTATGTGCTCCCAGCTCCTACCTCATATGCAGGTGAGGTGAATGCTGACAACTGTCCAAACTCCTCCCACTTTAATCACATGACAGGAAGTTGGAAGGGAAAAAGAAATACAATGTAGAGTCTATCTAGAGTCCTTTGCTATATCACTCTACTTTTGAAAGGTGTTTGTTCTGGCTGCTTTGATTTAAAGCTTTAGTCTTTTACCTGCTATTTTATTTGACATGCAGATATTTAGCTTTGTGTTGTTTGGTAAAACCTTCCCTGTGCTTTGCCAGCCTTCTCTCTTTATGACTTTTGCCTGTTTTTTTTTTTTAGTGAAAATAGCAATAAATGGTTTTGTATTTTACATGCTCCCCTGCTTCCTCCTGCTCATGGAGGTCTGTAGTCACACAATGGTGCCTTCTGGAGCTGGTGAGCTGGACTGTTTCTTGTTTTTTGGGCCATACGTCAGCATTTCTGAACCTTTAAGTATTTGTGACCCGAGTTTTCATAACAGTTTTAATTGCGCCCCCCTAACATTTTTTTGAAATGTAGATGCATATTTTATTACAGTATACCTACTTAACTTTTATCGACATTTATCTAACTCTATATTTATTGTTCTAGTATCAGCATGTAGTTTAAGTTAAATTGTTTTGGTTTCAACAGATGTTTTTTTTTCATATTTTTGATTCTTGTTTTCTTTTTCTCACATCTTCGCGCCCCCTTTTTGTTACTTTGTGCCCCCACTAGGGGGGCCCACCCCACAGGTTGAGAACCACTGCCATAAGTGGTATAACTAGCCTGGATCCGGTACTACTCTCCTTTATGTGGAGTCGGTGCGTCCAATGACAAAGGGGCCTCAAGTGGTTGCTTAGCTTGGCTATTCCATAAAAAGACCATTCTGTTGAGCTTAACGTTTGGGGTAGTCATAGACTTCTTCATTTGTCAGCTCTCTGAGGTTTTTCCAGAAGTGCAGTGGTAAATGCCTCACAACAAGGTGCTCCCTATGTTGAGTTTGCATATTCTCCCCGTGTCTGGGTGAGTTTCCATTAGGTGCTCTGATTTCCTCCCAAAGTCCAAAGACATGCAGGTTAAATGACCTGGCATTGCTAATTTGGCCATAGTATGTGCTCATCCTGTGATGGGCCAGAGGCCTGTCCAGGGACTGTTTCTGCCCAGTGTTTACTGGGATAGGCTCTAGCTTCTCTGCGACCCTGCTTAGGAGCAGTTATGGAGACGGATAAAATACATATTTTACATAGTTTAAAAAAGACACAAATAGTATTTCGTACATAACAGATTGATATGATATTAGTTTTGGAAGGTCTAAATCTAATTGTAGTTCATATTCTTTAAACACACCATTTATGTAAGAAGTAACCAACAGTCAAATTCTATGTCAGAATTTTCTCTCATGTACAGTAAATTTTTGAAAAATAAATGCCAATGGTTTATTCATGCCCCACCTAACTTCTTTGGGCACTCTGCGATAAATGCTAGCTGGCCCCAGCAGTTTATTAGATTTCACCCTTTTTCATTTTTGCAGTAGATGACACAATTTCCAAATCTCTAAGTACTTCTTATACAGCCCATGTAACAGTTACTGACTTTTTCAAGTAAGTAAACTTCAGGAAGAATAGATACCCTTACCTATCCTACACCAAAATCTGAGCTGTTCACAAAACCTTCTAATCTCTTGAGTTTTACCTGGACTGGCGCATGCCATAGCAAGAACTTCAGAGGAGACCACCTTATCAGATTTGGACCTCAGTTTTGTACTTAATTGTGTAAATTTGGATTGCAGATCTTTCAGATTGCCCCTGCATATGTCCTTTGTTCCAATACTGTATGGGCAATGACAACTGAATCCATGCATGCTCTAATTCGGGAGACAACAAACTGTAAAAGGCTTTTAGCTAATGAAGCAACCTGAGTTTCAATCTCCCTAATATAGGAGTTTTCTTTAATTCTTCGCTCTTTATGGGGCCTGATTTTGAAGTGACCCATTGGGGCTACTTAACCCTTTCTATAATCTCAGGGTTTTCAGACACACTGTTCAGCTCCACTAGGTCCTGAAAATGGTTGGACATCTCCAACTGTGGTATCTATGCAGTGAAAAGTCCATATATATACAGTGAAACCTTGGATTGCGAGTAACTTGGTTTGCGAGTGTTTTGTAAGATAAAATTAATCAATTTTGACTCGATAAACGAGTGAGGTCTTGCGATACGAGTAGTATGTATACGCCTTGTCTGCTAAGCGTCACGTGATCACGACTGAGCTTATGGTTCTTCTCTCTCTCGCTGCAGGATTGTGGGTAATCATCTCCCATTCTCGGGCTCAGTCGGCGTGCCTCACTCATATTGTCGACATCCATACGAGCGTATACTGTTTTCTATAGCATTGTGACCACGTGAGTGTGTTTTAATGCGTGAGTCTTTATTTTGCACCCCAAAACATGAAGCTGAGTCTCAGTACTTTAGCAACACCAGCTTTATTCAGCTTGAAATAGGAACAGCACAGTTATTTATTGTAGCGTGATCTGCCACTCTCCTATACACAGACACAGCAGTCAGGCAGGGTCATGCTCAGGTTAGTGGCCAAGTAATACTGTGCCCTGCATTTATAATTTTCCTTGTATCACCCACTAACGGCAGGTGCTTATAGCATGTCTGCGATCTTTTCGGATTCGCTTTTATGGCGAACTGCTACAGTGCTGGGAGCCTGCGGTTGCTTTGGGATGCTCTTCCATGATTCTTTTCAAAGGTAAAGTGCAGGTTAATTTGTTTTATGCATTTTTACTTTACATTTTATATTAATCATCCATCCATCCATTATCCAACCTGTTATATCCTAACTACAGGGTCACAGGGGTCTGCTGGAGCCAATCCCAGCCAACACAGGGTGCAAGGCAGGAAACAAACCCCGGGCAGGGTGCCAGCCCACCGCAGGGCACACACACCCACACACACCAAGCACACACTAGGGACAATTTATGATCACCAATACACCTAACCTGCACGTCTTTAGACTGTGGGAGGAAACCAGAGTACCCGGAGGAAACCCATGCAGACACGGGGAGGACATGCAAACCCCATGCAGGGAGGTATTTTATATTAATCATTTTTATATGAATAGTTTTGGGTGGTGGAACGAATCATCTGAGTTTCCATTATTTCTTATGGGGAAATTTGCTTTGATAAACGAGTGCTTTGGATTACAAGCACATTTCCAGAACAAATTATGCTCACAATCCAAGGTTCCTCTGTACACATATTGTCACATACATGTGCTTGGGAAGTAGCCATCTAGCCCTAAGGTGAGTGATATTAGAAGGGATGAAGGTGTTGATTGTATGTACCAATGCCTCTCTCTCTCCGTCAACAGAATCAAAGAAGACAAACAACTCACCCGCAACACTTCTGGTCACCCAAAATGGCTTCCATCTAACTCTGAAATCCATCAATGAAGCCATTTCTGGCTCTCTCATATGATGCCACTTCCGGCTCCATCATAATGATGTCACTTCCAGTTCCATCTATGACGATGTCATTTCTGACTCTCTGCATTTGATGTAATTTCTTATAAAAATCATTTCCTGCCATTATTTTCTATAAAAACTCACTGTGTTCATCACTCCATCATCAATGGCACTTATTTTTGATCAATTTGTCCAACAGACGTTATACGGGGACATTCCCCAACTCTTCTGTGATTTCTCGAGTCTTGTATATGTATGTATACTGTATAGACTACAAAATATTGTTTTTTTTTTCCAAAGCCAGTTATTCTGGTCTGAGAAGTTGCTACAGTGGAGGAAATAATTATTTGACCCCTCACTGATTTTGTAAGTTTGTCCAATGACAAAGAAATGAAAAGTCTCAGAACAGTATCATTTCAATGGTAGGTTTATTTCAACAGTGGCAGATTGCACATCAAAAGGAAAATCGAAAAAATAACTTTAAATAAAAGATAGAAATTGATTTGCATTTCATTGAGGGAAATAAGTTTTTGAACCCCTACCAACCATTAAGAGTTCTGGCTCCCACAGAGTGGTTAGACACTTCTACTCAATTATTCACCCTCATTAAGGACACCTGTCTTAACTAGTCACCTGTATAAAAGACACCTGTCCACAGAATCAATCAATCAAGCAGACTCCACACTCTACAACATGGGAAAGACCAAAGAGCTGTCCAAGGATGTCAGAGACAAAATTGTAGACCTGCACAAGGCTGGAATGGGCTACAAAACCATTAGCAAGAAGCTGGGAGAGAAGGTGACAACTGTTGGTGCGATTGTTCGAAAATGGAAGGAGCACAAAATGACCATCAATCGACCTCGCTCTGGGGCTCCACGCAAGATCTCACCTCGTGGGGTGTCAATGGTTCTGAGAAAGGTGAAAAAGAATCCTAGAACTACACGGGAGGAGTTAGTTAATGACCTCAAATTAGCAGGGACCACAGTCACCAATAAAACCATTGGAAACACATTACACCGCAATGGATTAAAATCCTGCAGGGCTGCCAAGGTCCCCTGCTCAAGAAGGCACATGTGCAGGCCCGTCTGAAGTTTGCCAATGAACACCTGAATGATTCAGAGAGTGACTGGGAGAAGGTGCTGTGGTCTGATGAGACCAAAATACAGCTCTTTGGCATTAACTCAACTCGCTGTGTTTGGAGGAAGAAAAATGCTGCCTATGACCCCCAAAACACCGTCCCCACCGTCAAGCATGGGGGTGGAAACATTTTGCTTTGGGGTGTTTTTCTGCTAAGGGCACAGGACAACTTAATCGCATTAACGGGAAAATGGACGGAGCCATGTATCGTGAAATCCTGAGCGACAATCTCCTTCCCTCTGCCAGGAAACTGAAAATGGGTCGTGGATGGGTGTTCCAGCACGACAATGACCCAAAACATACAGCAAAGGCAACAAAGGAGTGGCTCAAGAAGAAGCACATTAAGGTCATGGAGTGGCCTAGTCAGTCTCCGGACCTTAATCCAATAGAAAACCTATGGAGGGAGCTCAAGCTCAGAGTAGCACAGAGACAGCCTCGAAACCTTAGGGATTTAGAGATGATCTGCAAAGAGGAGTGGACCAACATTCCTCCTAAAATGTGCGCAAACTTGGTCATCAATTACAAGAAACGTTTGACCTCTGTGCTTGCAAACAAGGGTTTTCCACTAAGTATTAAGTCTTTTTTTGTTAGAGGGTTCAAAAACTTATTTCCCTCAATGAAATGCAAATCAATTTCTATCTTTTATTTAAAGTTATTTTTCGATTTTCCTTTTGATGTGCAATCTGCCACTGTTGAAATAAACCTACCATTGAAATGATACTGTTCTGAGACTTTTCATTTCTTTGTCATTGGACAAACTTACAAAATCAGTGAGGGGTCAAATAATTATTTCCTCCACTGTATATATCTCAGCAGCATATACAGAAAAGTGGAAGTCTCATCTGATCTGATGCTTGTTCATTCCTAAAAAATGGGAAAAAAAAAATTAAAAATTATATTCTAATATGTTTAACCAGGATTGACCAAATGCATCTGCTTAGTTTGACTACAAATATTTTTAAAGAGAGAGAGTTGCAGACCTTTTCTTTTGGAACCCGTGTGCTAAGTTGTTCAGATAATATGTCAGTCTGGGCAGTGAAAGATGAGTATTCTGGGTGTGCCCATAGGCATGATTACAACTCTGATTCACTGTGCCACAAAAATGGAATCCACCTATCCCTTTTAGGGAGTGGATTTTTTGAAAGAAAAGCCAGTAATTTTCTTTACCAAGTTAGAACCATGTTGGGTGTGATCTGAAATCGGGGCAGTAATTCAAACTACAGTGTGAACCTTAGTTAAATTCCAGGTGGTTATACATTTATATATAAAAATACAAAGTCTCCTGAAGACTCTCTCTAAACTTCTTCTTTATGTTGAGTCACTTAGAAGCATTACCCAAACAAGAAGCATAGTCTATTCTACAACTGCAATGAAAGAGCTTACCAAAAAGATAAAGAGAGGGGATGGACTACCTGTTTATCTTCTTCAAAAATATTAGCACAATACAGGGGAAAGCGGTCAGCTGGTTCTGTAAAAGTGAAAGAATAATCAGGAACATTTGCCATAAAAGATATAAACCTCCAACTATAAAGCTGCTATACGTTTCATTCACAAGATCCTTTCACACTAGGAATTTACTAGTAAATTGTTGGATTGAAGACATGTACAAACATAAATAAGTTAAAAATATAAGAACATGAGAAGTCTGACAAACAAACAGAAATCGTCCCATTGTCCAAGATATCTGAGAAACAGGTTGGAAGCTCAGTAAAGACTTTTGCTGCCAATAAGAGTCTCCCTTTTTGAAATTTCACATGAATACCTTTCCAAATGGAATTAATTAACAATTAGAGGCCTTCAAAGGCGGTGGGCTGGCGCCCCACCTGGGGTTTGTTTCCTGCCTTTCAACCTGTGTTGGCTGCGATTTGTTCCAGCAGACCCCCGTGACCCTGTGGTTAGGATATAGCAAGTTGGATACTGGATGATGGATGGATGGAGCCTTCAAAACTCAACTTGATATTATTTTGGAAAAATGAGGTGAACAGGACTGGTAAACTTTGTTGGACCAAATGGCCTTTTCTTGTTAAAATTGTCCTAATGTTCACGAGCACCACTCACCCCCTGCCACACACACACGCACACACATATATATCCATGCTCTATCTTTATATGTATTTCTATGGATAAGAATGCAAGAATTGCCCACTTTCTAAAATAACACCGAGTAATGCTATACCTTTCTCTGGACTTTTGGTTCAGGCTGTCCATCCATCCCACAATGCTCCTGATGAGTCAGCAATGGTGGAATCTGAGAATTACTTTTTGGGGTTGCTATCTGTTTATTTAAGAAGCTCTGCCACGAATGCCATACAGAAACACATTTTGAAGAGCATCAAATGCCCCAATATCAGTTTCACCATTTCGCCACTGTGGTTTTGCTGTTGAGCTACTCAGCTTTTGGTTTCCTTTGCTTGAAAGAAATGTTTGGTGAGTACATGATTGTGTGATGAGGTCTGGGAAATGAAGGAGCTGGTGGGGGAAGCTGGTTTTTCAAAAATGCACACAAAAGCAAAATTTCCTAACAAAATAAACTGATGTTTGCCTCTTTCTTGAAATAATCTCTGTGTTCTTAACTTTTCAGCACTTTTTAAGATCTGTGGTTTAACTTGGATGGTGTTGATTATTTTAAACTTTCTTTTTTTTGAACAGGACACCACTTATTTTTATTTACCACCTTATCAAGAAAGGAGTAAAATGCTGCCAAGTTTAAAATTGGTGCAGTTATTAATTTCCTTTTGTTTCTTAAGTTTATTTGTATTAAAAGCGAAACAGCAAAGCAAAGGCAGAAAAACTTTGAAGAATTTCTTAATTACTTTAAGCCATCATGAAGATTTGGTGTTACACCAAACAAAACATCACCATCTCCTTTAGGGCAAACGTACACTACGTGATTTTATCCCAAGTTGCAAGCACCAGAGTAATTTTTTTTTCAACTTGCCACAAAAGCAGAAGAAGGCTGATAAGGGTCGTAATGGCATTGACCTGATCCAAGTGGCTTGCAGATCCTGATGGTTTTCCAACATGTCAAAAAAAATTAAATTACACGACTTAAATCTACAGTCATGCAAGCTGATCCTGTGCTTCAGTTCCCAATGACCCAACAAGAAATGAATACAAGCTGATACAGTTGCAAATATCACTGAGAAATGTCTGTGGAAATGAGGGAAGCATCCACTGTATGATAATTCTTCAGTGAAATATCATAATTTAGATCTTCATAGATGCAAAATTGAGGGACATTGAACAGGGGCTACAAGTTCTTGATATTAATGCAAATTTGAACTTTTAACAGATTAGAAAAAGGAACGTAGTCTGCTTGTCATTAGATACAAGTTAATCACGCAAATACTGATCGCGTGTTTCTCCACTGTAACTAAAGGCGCTATATTGGCACTTGACTTGACACAGACTCACACAAGAGGTATGTTAAAATAAATAGACTTTTATTTTTCTCCACCTGTGGGGCACATCTTCCCCGTCACAGTCCCCAATACCACTAAAGCACCCAAAACACACTCTTCTCCTTACTTCTTCTTCCACCAGTCCTCCTACAAGCTTCGTCCTCCTCCTTCCGACTCTGGCCCTTGAGTGGTGGTTGCTGGGCCCTTTTATAGTCCACCCAGAAGTGCTCCAGGTGGTTGATTGCCGAGTTCCGGCTGCAATTCCGGGTGAAGCGAATACGCTGCCCATATGGGCTCAGGAGTCCCAGCTGCAGCACCCCCTGGCGGTGCCTGCGGAACCCAACAGGGCTGCCCCCAACTCCAATTCCCATGGAGGCCTGCGGGAGACCGAGGCACCGCTCCAACCCAGAGGGGCGGCCATCTATCGTCCAGGGGGAGGTATTGCACCATCCAGGGCTGCTCCCCCTGAATATACAGTGAAGGCCATCTGCCACACAACATATAGCATGAAGTAAAACACATCATTCTTTACAGTATCAAACTGCTCAAGGTGCCATGAACCTCGCCAAGCCATCATGCGTGGGATTGTTCAAAAGGTCTTCAACCATTTTGTGAGCCTGTAAAATCACATAGTGAAATCCTACCTCCAATTGACTCTTTTTTTTTTTTGTTCTTTATTTCGCCTTATACAATTTCTTGTATTAGGAATTAGTTAGTTTTCACATACCCCTTGGGGTCAGAGCGCAGGGTCAGCCATTGTACAGCGCCCCTGGAGCAATTGCATGTTAAGGGCCTTGCTCAAGGGCCCAGCAGAGTAGGATCTCTTTTGGCAGTGACAGGGATTCAAACTGGCAACCTTCGGGATACCAGTGCAGATCCTTAGCCTCAGAGCCACCACTCCACCCAATCCAGTACAGACTCTCAGTACAAATGAGCCATTGAGCATGAAAGGGCATCCAAATTCCTAAGTCGTAACATGTGGAAAAAATTGCCTAGTTTATGGCTACTCTTACAGGAGACTATGAGGATTACTGAGAGCTCCAAATGCTCTCAAGCATTTCCTTGAACGCATCATGTCATTGTCAAGAATAGGCTGTGAGACCTCCGTAGGCCCATTAGCAACCAAATCTTCTTACAATATATTGCTATACTTCAGTGATGCATCAAAAGATCTCAGGGAATTCTTGTCAAATCCTTTAGAAGGGTGTACGAGACATTAGTAGGTCATTCATCTCCTTGTCAAATCTTATCTTCTTGTACTTTGGAAGAGACTGTGAGTTGCCAAAGGGGTGGGTGTCCATATGCGACACCAAGCACACATATGGTTCAAAAGAAACCGTGAAACGTGACATAAAGCAAATCTCCCCTCCTTGCTGTGCTTCAGAAGTCACAGTGAGGTATCAGGAGTTCAGTATGTGACCATGACTAAATTACATTTTTTATTCATGCTTTAGATGAAACTCTTAAGACGTTAGCAAGTCCATATGTAGTTTCAAACATTTCATTTGTCTCTTTTAGAAGCTGATGAAGTGTCTACATGACAACAGTAGACTTTGAGACAAGCTCGATCCTGTCGGATACTATAAGGGTTACCCAAAAATTTTTGCAACACTTGTTTCAGTCAATATTAACAGGAAACGCCTGCAACTTAAAATGTGGTTACTTTGAAATGCTATCTGTTTCCTAGCACATGCACAGTTGTCCCTCAAAATAGCATCATGCAGTAATGTGTGTTTTAAACAAAGGGCTGTTACTGAATTTTTTGGATGTGGAGAAATAATTGGTAATGAACTTTCACAGAGAATTACAAAATGTAATTTTACAGCTGTGGGGCATTTAGAGATGCCATTTGAAGAAAAAGCTCTCAATAACGGAGTGTGTATTAGAAGGTTTGGAAATGATGGAGAAGTTATTGTAGAAGTGAAGAAGCAAAAGTGAGTGCATAATTTAGATCGGTTCAAGCTCCTGTTTCTCACTTGCATAATACTGTTAAAGTTGATGGAAATTCTGGGGAAAAGTAAGGATTGTTACATCTAAGTATCCTATGAGTATGTTAAAATAATTCTGTATTAAGGTACAAATAGTAAAAAATATGGTGCAAAACTTTATGAGCAACACTTGTACATGTGTCATGGTAATGCCGGCATAATCAAATTATTAAATCACTGTCCAAATTCCAACTGCAGAGATATATCTGCAGATTTGTCTTCTGTGCGACATGGTCAAAGGTTTGGACCTTCCTTGTCATCCTCTCTGACCTTAGGATCACTAAGACTGCCCTCAGGTGCTTTCTGTCTTGACTCTTGAACAGAACCTACCATGTGTCCTGAGAAGAAGAGACGTCAAAGGTGCACCAGACAAGCATGGATGTGTCCCAAAGATCACTGCTGGTTTCTTCTCTCTTTGCACCTCCTCACTAGAACCCATCTCTAATCTCATGGTTTATCTTGTCAGTTTTATGCCGATGATACATAGCTGTACTTATTGTTATTGAACTCCAGTCCCGGAGGGCCACGGTGGCTGCAGGTTTTCATTCTAACCATCTTCTTCATTAGTGACCAGTTTTTGCTGCTAATTAGCTTCTTTTGCCTTAGTTTTAATTAATTAGACTCAGGCCCCTTAGTTGTCTCTTTTTGCTTAATTAGCAGCCAAACAATAATGAGACACAAAACAAGCCTCCACATGACCAGCTCACCTGTGCCCATCACACAATATCTGAAAATCAAGAAAGGTGGTGGTCATAGTAAGGTTGATCTCTCAGGTCACCAAAACATTTTGACAGTGTTCTTAGAAAAAAGGGAAAATCAACAGATTTGGAAATGTCTGCTGTGGCAGAATGAGAGCAGCAATAAGCCATGGAATTAAATAAGGGGTTTAATTGACAGCAAGAATCAGCTTCTCATTAAGAGATTGTTTAGAGTGAAACTGGTTGGAGTTTGAAATCCCAGTTTAGCTGGTCATCTGTTGGCTCGTTTCACATCTTATTTCTGTTTGGCTGTCATTTAATGATAAAACAAATCAATTCAGAAGACTGAATCCTTAAAAACAGGGCTATTAAAATTAAGGGAAAAGAAGTTACTTAGCAGTGAAAACTGGTCACAGATTAGGAAAAGAGTTAGAGTGAAAACCTGCTGCCACTGTGGCCCTCCAGGCCCAGAGTTCGACACCCCTGCTACAAAGGATCACATATTATCAGCTAGAATCTCTGCATGTCTCACTGAAATTGCAACCTGGATGAAGGAGCACCATCTCCAGCTCAATCTGGAAAAGACAAACCTTCTTGTTATCCCAGTTTGTCCATCTTTTCAGCACACCATCTCTGTTCAGCAGGGATCACTACTGGGTGGGGACTGGATGACCAGCTATCTTTCACTGACCATGTTTCAACTGTCCATCTGGCTTGCAGATTTATTCTGTACAACATCTACAAGATTAGACTATACCTGATAGAGTATGGAGCACAACTCCTGGTCCAGGTGTTGTCACATCTGGACTACCACAACTCTCTACTGTTTGGAGTACCAGCATTTGCCACCATACCAGAGCAAATGATTCAAAATGCAGAAGCACATCTAGTGTTCAATCAGCTAAGGTGGGCATATGTCACTACTCTTTTTATGTCACCACATTGGTTTCTTGTACCATCATGCATTATGTTCAGATCATTGATGCATGCCTACAAGGTAGTCAACAGAACATCACCTATATATATGGAGTCATCTGTGAGATCTGATGCTCCTTCTCATCCATTCAGGTCTTCTGATGAACAGCATCTGGTGATGCCACCTCTGTGTTGCATCAAATTCCAATCCTGAGCTGCCAACCATCCTTTGAAATACTGACTTCCTCACTGTGTTTAAGAAACATTTGAATACCTTCTTGTTTGGTGAATTTCTGCGTAACTAATAATGGCTTTGTTAGGTTTTGTAATGAAGAACGTGTAGCTAGCTTGCATTTTATTCTGAGCTCTTCACTTGTGATGATCAATTTTGTAACGTGCCCTGTAACACTTGTTCCCAAACAATACCACAGACTAATGTTTTCTCAGTTACTTTGACCTCTTTTGTAAGGCCATTAGATAATACCATCTGTTAAGCAAATAAATGTAAATAAATACAACAAAACAGTGGTACTAAAAAGATATAGTTAGCTTGGTTTTAGGGTCTGGTTCAAGGTTTTAACTTAAAAACAGCTGAAAAGACACCCATTAAACCACTCAGCGCCTAAGTGGGTAATCTGATGAATGGAACAGAAGGCAGAAACAGGCAGCAATGGGATGTCTTCTGTGTGTCTGTAGTTGAAATTCAAGTTCAATAGACCTTTCTCAGATATTTTATTTTTCTATGACAATCTTTAGTTTCAGAAGTAACAAATCAAAACGCTTGTTTACTCTCAGTCTTGTTTAGCAGGTCACTCATTTGTCCATCAGAAAATTCAATCATTCATTCATTTTTCACCACTTATTTACAGAGGCAATAGTCTTAGCAATGAGGCCCACCCATCACTTTCCTCATCCACACCTTCCAACAAATACGGTGGGATCCCAAGGTATTTGGGCCATTTGGGAGATATAATTCCCACTGAGCCCTGGATCATCCCTGAGGTGTCCACCCATCTGGTAAAACCTCCACAGGGAGTAATCCAGAAGATATCTGTATCAGATGTCCGAACTATCTCAGTTGACTCCTCTTCAAGCCTCTCCCAGATGTCTGCCCTTCTCATCCTGTCTCTAAGGGAGAGCCCAGCCACTCTGTGGAGAAAGCTCCTTTCGGCAGCTTGTACTTGCAGTCTCATTCTTTTGGTCATTACTCAAAGGTCACATTGTGGCTCACATTCTGACTCTGACTGAATGAGATAGATGCATTTCTTAATAATGAAAGGCAGGGAGATGAGATGCAGAATTTATAACCAGTGAATCTAAACCAAACACTCATCGGTACACATATCAAGGAAGCTCCTGAACACTTGTAGTTAACAAGGGAAAGCATCGCCAACCAACCCCAAAATTATCAAATAGCGAATGTTCCAGAAATGCATGCTCCGACCTTTATACGCTTGCTCCAGTGACGTCACATGTAGCAAACCCCCAGAGTATCCTGGGTAATATTACCCAGGCAACAACCATGCAAACAATCTAAAAAGGTGGCACCAATCAACACTATTACATTATGTAAACCACATCTTCTAGAAGAAAAAGGTCAGTGTTGAATTCCTTGAGTTCAGAAGCCCCAAAATAGACATAGAGATATGTAAAAAAAACAATTCAATGGAATGTGTAAAATAATTAAAGCAACTCTCAGCCATAACACCAATGTGATCTCGAGCAACACTGCTTGTTTACTGGAGCTTCCTTTAAAACTTTATGATATCAGGAATTCAGCACAAGAAAGGTGTTCTGTTAGTGGCGGGTCACTAGCATTTTAAAAGGAGTAGGAGCAGAAGAAGAGACGCAAGCAGAAAATGGAAACTCAGGTCATAACCAGGAGGATCAAAATAGAGTCGCCAAAACCAGAACATGTAACAAGAACTGCAGTGTAAACTTCCCAGGAATAGGATAATTAACCAGGAAATCAATTAAGAAGTGTGGAACAGAGCAACAGGACCCACAAAATGGTGCTGTCCAAAGACAAAACAAAATGGCATTGTAATAGCACAAAATACATTTTTTAGGTTTAATTACTCATTAAACTTGAAAACTAATTTCATACATGGATTCCTTGTGCTAGACAAACCTACATATTGTGAAGTTTAGGGGGTGCCAGTGAGCCCCAAACCCTAAACTCAAGACACTCCTGGATTCAAATAAAGGGTGTTTATTACACAAAGTACCTTGTACAAAGCCAAAAACAAGTTGTCTCTCCTCTTATTTTCTCCTCCTCTCCTCTCTCTACCACACTGCTCTCCTCCAGTCGATTGTTACCTTCCTTACTCGCAGCTCCGGCTCACCTGAACAAGGCAGTGCAGTCCCTTTTATCGAGGACCCAACTATACTTCTGGTGCCAGGGCCTTTGCCTTTTCGAAGCACTTTCGGGTCACATGGATGTCCTGAATAACAGGGAGGGCATCTGCAGGGCTGTGCTTCTGGACTACAATTCCCGGGCTTTCCAGGTGGTTTTCAACCGGATACCAATATGCTGGGCCGCTGCTATCTAACATCATGGGAAACAAATATCCCTTGCCTTCCCTTTTGTCTAGGATGTCCATCCATCCACCTGTGGAGTCCTGGTTGGGTAAGCCACATTCTTCTCTCTCAGCTGGGATGTCTATCTGTCCATTTGGGGCCTCCTGTTCAGGTTAGGAACCCTCTCCTCTTTTGGTCGCAATGCCCGTCCATCCAGTGTGACACTTACAATATGTACAAAAGAATCCATACAAAATATGCCAAAAATCCTTTCAGAAATTAATAACAAATTATATCATAATGCAAAGTTACTTATCTTTCTGCTTCTCAAAGGTAGATTTTGGTTATTTGGTAGGAATTCACTAAGGTCATTGTGAATTTCATCTTGTTAATTGATTAGAATTATTCGTTATTTTCAGATTATGTTTATTTAAACGCTATTTTGGTGATGACCTCATGTTGCCCTTTGAGATTCTGTTTTTATCTGGTCACTGTGCCACTGTGTGATTATTCAGCACGTGATGAACATACACTATGACCCATATGACACCTGACATTATGGCAGGAAGATGACGATGCACAGCAAGATGTGCCTGAATTTTCAAATAATAAGTAAAGACTGTAATAAATAAAATGTTTGTTTATTCTACTTTTGCACTAAGCATTTGGCTTTGGTGTTTGGGTGATTTGTTTTAGAGCTACTCCTGTCTCACCCTTTAAACTTGCCAGTATGTCGGCCACTGGTTATTCACCCAATAATGAATACCATATATACTTGTGGATAAGTTCTCCGCAGGTAAGCCGGGACTTGATTTTACCATATAATTTCTAGTATTTTATAATATCGGTTGCATAAGTCAAATGCTGAAAACCCACGCTATTGGTCCAAGAGATTATGATATGCTAACACCCACCTGAGAGAGTAACCACGGAGCACAGTGCCTTTTTTCTATGTATTGTGCCTACGTGACCACTCAGTAATACCCAAACTATTCCGAAGCGACATTTGTACTGTTTTGTGTTTTTTATGTCTCACACCCTGATACACCTTTATCGTAAGAGCATCCCTTATCTACGAAGGAGCGTTTGATCAGAAAAAAATATGAAGCTGGTTTTAAATTAAACGTTGTTGAAGTAGTGAAATAAATTGGTAAGTGCGCTGCTGCAACAAAATTAGATGTGTCAGAGAAAATCATGTGAGATTGGAGGAGGCAAGAAGATGTAAAAAAAAAAATTAAGTATCGTATTTTTGAATGGGCGTAAGAGTCAGGGTTCGATTTTATGATTAATTTTTTGGGTTCCAAGACCCGACTTATACTTGAGTATATACAGCATATCAAAATTGTGAGATGCAAATAATCCCCCACACCAGCTTTTGACTAACAGACAAAAGTAGACCCCTTAGCAGATCCAAATGAACGCCTATAGTGTGACAGTCTTCCGCGTTCCTTTTCTTCCTTTAAAATGGTAGGATCTCTCATTCATCCGCTGACACGTTATGTCTACCTCTTTTTGTCTCCATGGTCTTCCCACTGAATACACCTCATACCATTTGGACCCCTGTAACATCCTATGTATAACACATCTAGTGCACATGAACTGCAACATTATTAATGTCCACTAAACATCTGAATGACATGGATGAAAAAATATCAGCATCAAGATGAGACACAGACCCTGCCCAAACCCTCATACTTTACAGCCTAAAATGGCATAAGAACATCTGTCTCTATTGGGCTGAACCTGGGCCTTTGAGGGAAAGCCTCTAGCACGTAATTTAAAGAATGAGCAAAAAGAGAAGATTTTTTTTTTCTTTCCTGTGATTTGGCAGGAGTCTATTGAGGCAGACAGGTACAGATTATAGGGTTCCTGATTTGTGCGTGCACATCATTTCAACGCATGGTGCAGCTGTCCCACTTATTAGAAACAAAGATAAGTTTGAAGCCAATTAACACATTGCTGGTGTTGGGGGGAGAGGCTGTGTAAACTGTGGGACGCTTGCAAACACTTTAATTGTTTCTAAATGTATCAAACAAACCTCTTGTGTTAATACACCATGACACATGCTTGCTCACTTGTCAGTATGAAAGCCCAGCTGAGATGTTTTATTAGGGTCTATAAATAATGAGGTTTTAGCAGTGAGATTAATGCTGACTTCTTTATCTTGCTACTTTTTGGTAAGAGTGCCCTAGTGGTTAAAGTGTTGGACCATGGTGTTTCCAGTTCGGCTTCTTGACACTTTTTTATGATAATTTGAGGATTGTGTATTATCTGAGAATGATTGATTGATAGATATATCAGTTAATTAATTACAATTTTTGCCTTTGTCAGTTTCAGTAATTAATGACATAATTCAGTTAGCCTCCCACTTTCTTTACCTTTCTTTAGCTGTTAGACTTGTGCCAAGGTATCTGAAGCACACTCACTTTAAGATTCAGAAAAATGTAATTTATTGATAAACTTAGGGATTATAGAATGTAATAAATAAAACACGCTGGAAAACTCCAAGAATAGTTTGGGAATGACCCCATATAATGTCCGTTGGACAAGTGAAGAAAATATAAGCAATATGGATCAAAAACAACAGCATCTGACAAAATGAAATCGGCACATGAAGTTTATATAGGAAAAATCATTGCAGGAAATGAGTAAGACTGGAAATGATATCCTAACAGACAGATGGACAGAAGTGATGTCATCAGGGCAGAACCGCATTGAGGTCATCATAGAGGGCCAGAAGTGACTTCACCATGGAGGGCTAAAAGTGACGTCATTATGGTGGACCCAGAAGAGACTTCATTATTTGGAGCTGTCCATGACGTCATCACGTGGTGGGCGGAAGTGACGTCGTCAATGGCATTCAGAGATGGGATTGTTGGGTAGTAGTAAGTTTGCGGAACCGGAAGTATTGTGGGGGAGTTATGATTTTTCTTCTTTAATTTTGTTGAAGGAGAGAGAGAGGCATTAGTACACACAATCAACCCTTTATCTCTTGTAGTATCGCTCACCTTAGGGCTTGCTGGCTGCCTCCTAAACACCCGCGTGTGACAAGAAATATTATAACTGTAAATATATAGATATAAAAACAGGACACAAGACAGATGAGACAAATATACAACACAGAATAGTCTAATGGTTTAATTGTTAGTTAGAATTCTAATTTCAATTATGATTTCTGATGCTATGTTGCTCTGGGTGGAAGTGCAGGTCTCTTCTTGCATGGTAGTGCATCCTTTGTCTGAGGTGTGGTGGGGTTTGCCTTCCTTAGCTCACCATTTGGCTCTTTTCTGTGTCCTCTCTAACTTCATATGGGAACATCATAGGAGCAAGAGTGTTGATGATCAAGTTCTCTTTGTAAAAGAAGAGACCGACAAAGGTAAAGACTTGGGACACCACCCTAGTTACTCTGTATAATTATAGGTTTTGAAAAGAAAAAAAAAAAAATCATGCGTAATTGTGAAGAAGTCTTCTTCATGCATAAATTTCAGAATGAACTGCACAAAAATGACAGATCTTCCATTTATTAGTTCTTCTGGCAATAAATGGCAGGACCAGGTGGGCAGACACCGGAATTTACGTCATTGATGGTATAACCATCAATCTTCTGGTCTGCAGCAGGTAGGAAGAGAAAAGGCATTAGCACACAGTGCCAGCCCCTGGTAATTAGAATCACCAAAGCCCTGAAGGTGTCCCCTATGCACACACGCGTGACACCTTCTTAAAGTAATGGGTTCTTCTCAGTCTTCTCAGACTGGGCTCAGTCATTGGAATAGTGCTTGACTTGGATGAGTGCATCTTATATATAGTTCAGGGCATCAAGCTCCAAGGCACTATGGAGAGTAGCTTTTGGGTCAACGAAGGTTCGTGAGCTTTATGCTCAACAGAAAGTGGGTGGTTTTTCACCCCGGATTGTCAGCTTTCACCTCATGAAGAGAATGGATTGACAGTTTCCAGCTTCCCCAAAAGAGAGTGGATCATCAGCTTTCTCGCCCAAAGAGAGAAGAGATGAAAGATTAATAGTACTAAAGGGAGGTGTAACCTCTGGTGGCTGGATCAAGGTCGCTTCCAGTTACAGATCCATTGTCTGCTTATAGGTGTGTTATTTTGTCCGTTACATTCTGCCACAGTTCAGTCAGCAGTTACAAGCCTAAAATGAATATTCATTGGGGTGTTTTTTTTTCATCTGAAGGAGTTCTTCCAGAGGGGTCAGCTCAACTCTGATTTACACCTTTGTTATCAGATGAAGTACAGAGCTGACCAACAGTTCAGCCAATTACTTTACTGTTAAGTCCAGAATGCTGGAGTTTAAATCTGCTGTCTTGTGTGCCACTACAAGCCCAACAAATTAGGCAATACCCACAATACCAAGCAGGGTTCTCTATTTTTGGAAATGACTGATGCACTGTGCCTGCACTATACCATCTTTACAGGAATACATTATTTGTTTAATAGTGTAATTCAATGCCAAAACACAGACTGCAAAATATGACCCATCCACTTTGGATTCATTGGTTGCACTCTGCACTGCTCCTCAGTTCAGTGTTTCTTCTGCATACACACCACAGAGAGAAGAGACCTTTTGCCTAAGGACAACAAGAAGCTCAGCAACTGAGACAGCCCTGGAAGCATAGACTCCTTATGTCAAGCCATCTTCTTCAGGGAAGAAGTTAGAAGCCTCAGGCATGGCTGAACTGGAACTGGGGCAGAGGAGACGGGAGATTTAATCAGGGCAGGAATTAATAGCTTAGCTGGGACCATAATGTTCACCTTAGTAGAAATGGCAGGGAAAAGATGTGAACAAATGATCAGCAAATGATTAGACAACTTGTGGTTAAAAAACTGAAATGAGTTATAGCCAAAAGCTCAGGAGTCAAACCAAACTTGTACTCGAAAAACGTGGAAAGATTTTTAATGTAGCTAACACCGTAAAAAGGTTTGAATAATAAATCCAGAACCTCAAATATCAAAAACCCATGTTGCTGTCCTTTATATTGCAGTGGTGATAATGTCACAAGTAGTCACTTCCCGCTGTCACAAGGTGGCAACAAGATGTTGTTACTATAAACAAGAAAGTATCACTAAACAAAATGGTCACTCCTATGACAATCAAAATGGAGGTGTGATAATAACTAAATACAATGATTAAAAATATTAACCTTCTTAAGATGAATTCAAAAATGCAAAATGCTATAAGTGCATAAATTAACTCAGCACCTTCCAAACCCTCTAAATCATATCACAGGGGTCTCACAGTGAAGACCATAGAGTTGAAGAATTTTGTGGAGCAAACAAAATGTATTATGATTGATGTTTTTCATTACATCTTTGATGAGAATTCCTTAAGTGTTCTGAATAAAGTATAATACAGCGTATAATACAGTGTAATACAGAAATACACCATAATTCATTCCAAAACTCTGGTCACAACCCGATTTGGTCGTGACCCGAAGTAAGTTCCCCCCATAGGATTGTATGTATATACAATTAATCCATTCCAGACCGTACAAACTGTATGTAAATATATATTTTTTAAAGATTTTTAAGCACAAAATAGTTAATTATATCATAGAATGCACAGTGTACAGTAAACCCCTGCAAAGTCATGGTTCAGGGTTCGCGGACTCAGTCGTTCGTGGATTTTTTCTTAGAACCTAACTATTAATTGTTATTGGAAAGTGCAAATATCCTCCACAATTTTTTATGGCTTTTTTCATGGCATGTGATGCGTCTCTAGGTGAGTGGGTTTACCACCGCGGTTTGGGAGGGTGAAAGTAGCCAATCCGAGAGCGTTATTCATTTCTCCTTAATGATGATTGACTGCTGCTTTGTGACGTGTCTCAAGCTGAGTGTCCTCGTGTTTTCCATTTTGTTATTGTTTTGTTATTTTTATACGCACACAATGTCATCAAATCGATCTGCACCTTCTAATGCTTCTGGAACTGAGCCTAAGCGCCAGAAGAAGTTGAAAACACTCCAGGAGAAGGTTGAACTACTGGATTTGCTCCAGGAACTAAAAAGTTATGCTGCAGTAGCGCACCACTATGGCATTAATGAAAGCACTGTATGCTACATAAAGAAGAACGAAGCAGTGATCTGGAGTACCGTATCTGTAAGTTTCTGTGATAGTGCCAAAAAGGTAAGGAATAAAAATATCATCAGGATGGAATCTGCCTTGGCACTGGGGATCACTGACTGCAGGAAGAACATCACCTTGGACAGTAACATCATCCGTGAGAAAGCACGGAAATTGTATCAGCAGTTCGCTACAGGAGACAATGTAGCTACTTCCTATCACAATGTTCCTGAAACCTATAAAGAAAAGCCAGCACGAAACCCCACCAGAAGAAGACCATTTAAAGATCGACTCCTCCTGAAGCGCCTGAAGAAGAGGCGCTACCCGAGGAGTTTTAAATCCTGTGCATCGTACTGCAAAGCTACTTCATCATCATCATCAATATCATTCATCATTGGTGAATACCCGTACATTTTACTTTATTTTAATTAAATGAAATTATTGTGTATTTACTCTGCTTATAACAAAGAAAATGACAGTGCATACCAAAGAAAACGTGCTTACATGAATTACAGTACGTATAGCGGTAACATTGGTATTTTACATTCTAGCACCGCGGGAGACATAGCAGTACAGTACTGTACATTAGACGGGTTTACCTTAACATTCTGTTTTTAGGTAATGTATTAAGGTAATTTTTAGGTAATGTATTAAGCTGAGTTTGCAATTAAATTAAAGTGCTTTGGAGGCATACTGTATTTAGGGTTGAAACTATAAAAACTATAAAAAGGCATTTTTAACCACATTCAAAAGTCGTGGTTTTTTCACAATTCACGGGTGCTCTAGGAACATAACCCCTGCAAATTTTGGGGGTGTACTGTAATAGTAAACTAAATGTAAAAACATTCAATAACACTGAGAAAACCTTGAACAGAGAAAACGAACATTGCAAGAGTTCACGCTATAGCCTTACGAACCGCTCGCTGTAAACACTTTTTTTTAACGAGTTTTGAGCACAGGGAAAAAAATGAACATTTGAAAAATCCTTAATTTATACAAAAACTAACCATAAACAACCAAGAAAAGTAACCTTGCATGAGTCGAGTTCTGGCATGAAGGAAGTGAGCAGGAAGCTGGGTGAAGAGGAGATTTTAGTTTTGAGGTAAAGTCCCTCTGCGCGATGCATGTCTGACCGGGAACAATGTACTGTACAGGGAGAGACTGAACATGTGTGGAAATCATCAGCGCGTACGAACCCGAAGGGAAACTGGCTTGTTCATCACCCGAGTGTGTGGTCGTGAACAGATGCAAAAGTTTGGCAAACTTTTTGGTCGTACCCCGATTTGTACGTGTTCCGAGACGTTCGTTATCCGAGGTTCCACTGTACATGTGTTCTGGAGTTTTATTACTTGAAGAATTCAATCCTGGCCTTAGTTTTCTTCTAGAAGGATTCCTGAAGATGTGCAATCATTTTCTTAGCATTATTTTTAATTACATTTTGTTTAACTTCAGATGCCCTACCATTTTGTGCAGGTTTCTTGTACAGGTTGCTTTGGTGTTGCTATGGGTGATATCTGGTGTTGTGCTGTTTATACTATTGGGGTCAAGGCTATAAAGGTCAGCTCTAAACACTTCCTGGTATCTGAGATGTAATACAAACAGTGTTGGTGTGAAGATCTTGCAACAAAAATATCTTCCTGGTTAACGTTTTGAACTTGTCGACAGTTCGATGAGACTTTTGGTAATGACTTTGGTATGAAATCTTGACAATGTTTGCTCTTGTGATTCTTTTCATTAAAAAGAATAAGAGGTGTTATGAATTTCTTTGAAATTAATGAAAAACTAAAAAATTATTTATTTTTTATTTTTAACATGGGACACGGAAATTAGGACATTAAAGAAGCTGACAGAGGGAGAGTCATTTCAACAAACATGGAACGTCTAATATCTGGTGTGCAAATCCAAAACAAAAAGATAAGAACGCTGTTGAAGAATTGAAGCACTAGTCAAAACCTTACTAGTTTAAATGAAAAAGATCTCTATCCACACTAGCATTTTCACGTCATTTACAAAAGTATTTGAAACAACAATATGCATATGAGACTATTGCCCACCTATACCGGGCATGTACACAGTACAGATGTCTTTAACCGGGCATACATTGTACAATTTTGGCTTTATTTCAAACCTGTTTTGCAGTCGTCAACTGATTTTTTGAGTTTTCCAGAACTTCATTGTCCACATTGTTTCACATGCATTATGAAAGTGGTTGCATTGACCGATCGCATTTTACGATTTGACTGTCGCAGGATCAAAAAGAATTTCTTTCATGTCAGGAATTTCACTAGGCTCTCTTGTAGCCAATTATCTGATGTCACCATTTATGATTCTGAAATTCATCATGCAGCGAGTGTGCAGCATACAGATATAGTCTAAACACCCACGTAATGGCACGTCAATCGACCCAACATACTTATGCAGTTTGAGCACATATACAACTGCCAACTCTATTGTGCAGTGTGAGCAGTCATTTGACTACAGTTTCTAACAATTACTCAAACTGCAGTTTAGATGCATACAGGTAATCAACACAACAAGTGCCATGGAAAGCAATTCTTATATGCACACTATCTCAGAATATGATATTCTTCCATGAAGGGTAACTAAACAGGGAATGAGATGTTATAATGAGCAGGATCCAATCAGGGAAGAAATAAAGTATGGACCATTCAGAGTGCATTTAGAAATCTTTGTATTTACCCATTTGCACTGAAACAGTATGCCAACATTTTCAAAGTATCTAGCTTTGGAGAGCATTTTCATAAATATTCTATTTAATCGGAAGAATACACCAGTGTATTGTGGATGATCAGCATAAATGAAGACAAAAATCGGTGTTTTTAAATGATAACGTAGTAGTGTGGATGGGGCCTAAGATTCTTTCATCTGCCAAAATGCGAAGAACAGAGGAAGCTTATTCCAGACTTTGTATAATGAGCACACCACGCCACCATTTTTTGTAAGGCAGACTGCTGACATCATATGTAGTGGCATTTTGGCTACATGTAGTGATGACGCTGTCACATGCCAGTAATGGCACTAGTACAACAATCACTTCAAAAATACATATAATGGTGATTACCATGAGACAACATATGAAGAGAAAATGGCTGATGACATCATTAAAATAACAATAAAATAAAGAAAAAATAGAAGATCAAAATCTAAATTAAAAAATTATGATCAAAAATAAAACCAGACACAGTGAAAATGTAGAATGGTGTTATCCATTCTGTTCACTGGTAGAATGCCCATTCTAAACACAAAAGTTTAAGCTGCTGTTGTACATGACATGGCATGGCCATGCTATTTAAGATGGAGGTGTGCATTACCTGACATCCAAGCTTTTAAACTAACAAACAAACTTTTCCCAAATTTAGTTGTAGTAAAGGGAAGGGTATTTTTCATTTGCATATTTGGCTGACACCTTTATCCAAGGTGACTTACAACATTTGAGATACAATTGGTTATATTTCTTTTGCTTTTCCAATAGGAGCACAGGAAACTCAAGTGACTTGCTCATGACCACACAGTTTAAGTAGCAGAACCCACCACCTCAGGTTTTGAAGTCCAAAGTTCTAACTACTATGCCACACTTCCTCTAATTGCAGTTAAGACTACTTTACATTTATTTAACTTCTGAACTTCATTTTTCTTTCTTTAATATCTTTCTGATTGAATTTTAACCCTTGGTTTGTTTTCTGACTACTCTTGTATGAGCTTTCTAAGGCAGTCCTTCATATCCTGGTATTTGCTTTTCATGTTGTGCATGGAAATCCAGGAACTCAGCCTTTGGAATAATCTAGATTCCATCCTGGCCATGACGGAGACAAAGAGACATACAAAGGTGAGCTGGAGGATGAGCTTGGCCTGAGGTCATACAGTTTTCTCCAAAGACCAAGAAGATGAGAAGCATCATATAAAATAGCAAGACAATCGCAGAGTGGAATTGGAACATCCAAGGATCAAAAAGGTAAGGTGTCTTAAAGAACAAAGAGCATCATTGGTTGAATTGGCGCTACTTGTCACAGAAACACGAGAAGGCAAGGGGTCTTTTTCTTGGTCACATATAAAATCAGTTGATGATCTGGGGCCATTGCCCCTTAGTATAACACAGCATTCTCTAAAGATCGAGGAAATGGAAATGCACCATTTATCAAAAAAAATTAAATGGAGAAGACAATATTGGGATCTCCCTGTGGCAGATAGTCTCCTCTAGTTCATAAGAAGATGGGGAGCATTTCTCGGTATCATTGAGATACTCTGCTGCTTTGTTAATTGAGCCAGGGGTCTTATACGGCTCCCTTCTCCTTTTCTGAACTTGCAGTCTTGGCCTTGTGTAAGCCTGTTCTTGAGTTTCAGGGTCAGGCCTACTTAAGGTTTCTATGGATTTTTTGAGTTTTGTGGTGTCCAGCAATCATATCAATTACCTCCTTGTGTTTTTATAGCTTCATTTGAAGGACACAAATGGAATAAAAAGACTCGTTGAGGGACTTGCTGGGGTTCAGTGACTGAGCTGTGACCATAACACTCAGTGTCACCGTAGAACCCCTTGGATATTATGGTTAATGTTCTAGCTAGGCCTGAACAAAACATTGAACTTCGTCCCTTTTAAAGTATGGAGGAGTAACTTAGCAGAGATCTGTGCTTGTCATCAAAACATTACAACACCAAAGGCCTTTCACATCATATTTTATACTCTTTTGATATAACAACATCAACTGCATGGAAGTTGTTTTTGAAAAAGCTTGTACAAATGAAACATTAATTTAAACAGCACGATAGTTTTTAATGCCATCTTCTTCTTCTTTCTTTTAGATGTTGGACTGTAAACTCATGGTGTACGTTCAGTACCCACCACACCTTCTCTTTGTTTACCTGAACAAACCTCTTGCTGTAAATGGTCTGTACATAAAAATGCACTCACTGTGCAAATTCTTAGGAACACTATACTAATACTGGGTGAAGAATCCCTTTGCTCTCAAAACAGCCTCAATTATTCGCTGCATGGATTCCAGAAGATGTTAGAAACATTACTTTAAGATGTTGACATGATGGCATCATGTAATTTAGGCAGATTTGTCAGCTGTGAATCTCCCATTCTACCACATCCCACAAATGTTCTATTGGATTTGTATCTGGTGACTGGGAAAGCTATTGAAGAACACTGAACTCATTGGCATGTTTGTGAAGCCGGTTTAGTTTGATTTTTGTTTTGTAGCATTGTGCATTACCATGCTGGAAGTAATTATTAGAAGATGGGTAAATTGTGACCATGAGGAGATGTACATGGTCAGCAACAATTCTTAAATAGGTTGTGGCATTCAGGTGATGACTGATTGGTGCTAAGAGGCCTGAAGTGTATCAAGAAAACATTCCCAACACCATCAGACCACCACCTCAGCATGGACGTTTGATTCAAGGCAAGTTGGCCGTTTGGATTCAAATTCTGATCATGTCATCTGTTTGTCTCAGCAGAAATCAAGATTCATCGGACCAGTCCTGGTGAGCCTGTAGTGCCCACTACATCCTCATCTTTCTGTTCTTGACTGACAGGTGTGGAACCCAACCTGATCTTCTGCTGTTGTAGCCCAACCACCTCTGAATTCAACATTTTGTGTATTCTGAGATGCTTTACTGCTCACCACAGTTGTACAAAGTGGTTATGTGAGTTACCATAGCCTTTCATTCAGCTCCAACCAGTCTGGGCAACTCTCATCAAAAATATGATTCCATTCACAGAACCCATTCTGGTGTTTGAACATAAACTGAAGCTTTTCATCAGTGTTTTCATGATTTTATGCATGCTGCTACTGCCACATGATTTGCTGATTCGATAATTGCACTGATAAGAAGCTATGCAGGTGTTCCTAATATGGCAATCTACTCAGTGAGTGGTTAAGGCTGTCAATTGCAAAGCCTGAGGTTGTGGGATGAAATCCCACTACTGACACCATGGGCAAGTCACGTCACCTGCCTGTGTTCCAGTTGTAGGGAAAAAAAGGAAATGTAATTAACTGTATCTTTGACATTAAACAATCTTTTTTGTGTTAATAAGTGTAGGAAAACAAAATCCACTCAGATACAGAATTGTATAACAATAAAAATGTGATAACTGTCATGGGGTGAATACTTTTTATGAACACTGTATATGATGTAAAACACAGGGGGCACTACTGAGCCCCAAACCCCAGACACACCACAATAAACAGTCCCAGGTGTAAAATAAAGGTTTTAATATTCAGAAAATAACTTTTCAGAGGCCATTTTCACAATTTTGGAATACATTGTATTCTAGATGAGCTTTGCCTTCTGTCTCCCAACTCAGACTCCCCATAGAAGGCCTAACAACTTGCTTTTACATCAGACCACGGAGTACTTCTGATACTGGGGCATCGCTCAATGGAAGCCTCCTGAAGCAGGGAGTCCCTCTCTCTGTAGCACCTCCTGGTGGCATCCAAGCACCCCGACAAGGTAGATAGATAGATAGATAGATAGATAGATAGATAGATAGATAGATAGATAGATAGATAGATAGATAGATAGATAGATAGATAGATAGATAGATAGATACTTTATTAATCCCCAGGTACTCCATCAGAACTATGACTCCCATAAATCGCTGTGGGTATCCTTACTGGGCCCACGTCAGCGGAGCACTGCCATCTACTGTACTGGAGGAGGAACTGCCCTGAAGGCACCACCTCTTCCACATTATCCATTAATGTATCCCTTTATATGGGATTTTATTTCAGTCCCATCCCAGTTGTGTTATTCCTTCTTACATACATTTCTTCCATTATGGCGTCCTGGCTGGGTAAGGGCCCAGCACAGCACTCACAATGAAGATGACATTTTTCGGGGGTGCTTACTACGAAAGATAACATTTTCAAACGTGCTTAAATCCAGTTCACTCCATCCAGCCACGGCTCCACCCTAATTATACCAATAATGCTGCATATGAAATCTGCTATACAAAGTAAGGACTGCTTGCCTGAATGCATGAAGTGCAATTGACTATGGTGTAGAAATGATTTTTCTGTTCTGAATGTCACAAATTCATGCCTCTGCAGGAAAAAAAAATGAAAGGAGGAAATATGTAATGGACCAACTGACAATGTGAATTGCCTTTAGGCTAAAGGTTGGGATTTAAGGTGTGTGTGCTTGCATAGGGGAGGTGATTAGTAAAAGCTTTGTGGACTTAAGACTTCTGGAGAAAAGAAAGAAAGAAAGAAAGAAAGAAAGAAAGAAAGAAAGAAAGAAAGAAAGAAAGAAAGAAAGAAAGAAAGAAAGAAAGAAAGAAAGAAAGAAAGAAAAGTCTCTATCTAATCCCACAACCCTGGCTGTCTGGCTTCTCTATGGTAACCGGGCACAAAGGCCTGTCTTTTCCTATTGATTGCTAATTGTATTCTTCACAGTTCTTTTGTTAATTGTTGTCTGCCCAGCTCACACTTCCTGCTGGATTTCGACACAAAGGCAGGAACAGAGGGGATTAGAAATGGCACAGCAACGGAGACAGCTTTAACACTCAGCCTCGCGCTGTGAGGGCAAGGAGTAAAAAAAAAAAAGTGTTAGAGGAAGCTGACAGAGGCGACCAAAATAACGCAAACAGTTTGGGAAACATGAGCTGCACCTGTGATCATTGTCTTCCAGGAGAGACGCTGCTGTAAGGCAGCTGTGGGCAGCTGTAGAAGAAAACCAATAGACATCCGTGTCACTTCGGTGCTTCCACATATCGCTAGAAAGTGGCAGGCAGTGAAGGGACACTAGCAGGGTGTGACAAAAAAGAAATCCAAAGAGGTGCCTGTGGTGAACTGGCACAGGCTAGGCTGGGCGCTGACTGGCAGTAAGTCAAAGGATAACCTTTCTTTCTGTTGGCATGCTGCAACATGCAGCTTAACTGCAGTTTAAAAAAAGTTTTTACTATGTGAGAAAGGTCAGTATTTTTTTTCATTGAAACTTAATTTTTTTATTCAAACTGTCTTTTACACCGTGCCTATAAAAAGAACTCACCTTAGCTGAAGTTGTCACATTTTATTATTATACAATATTGAATCACAGTGAATTTAATTTGGCTTTTTTGACACAGATCAACGTAAAAAGATTCTTGAATTTCAAAGTGAACAAAGATCTTTGCAAAAATGGCATAAATTAATTAAAAATATAAAACGAAAAATAATCGATCACATAAGTCAAGTAGATGCACATTTGCAAGCCATAACAGCTTTGTATATATCTGCCAGGTTTCTATCAGCTTTGAACATCCGGACACTGCAATGTTTTCTCCATCATTCTTTGAAAAACTGCTCAAGCTTTCTGAAATTGCATGGAGATCGTGAGAGAAGAACCTTTTCAAGTCCAGCCATACATTTCCAATTGGATTGACATTTGGACACTGACTCAGTCACTCCAGGGCAATAACATCAATTTGTTTAATAATAATAATAATTCTTTGCATTTATATAGCACTTTTCTCATTACTCATCACTCAGCAATTGCAGGTTAAGGGCCTTGCCTTTACGGGAATCGAACCGCAACCTTCCGATTGCTAGTGCAGATCCCTAGCCTCAGAGCCCCTTATTATTCCACGACTGCCACCATTATAATACTTCACACAGTATTATGTTGAATAACATAGTGTGGGCTAATAAACATTCAAGCACAAAACACCAAGTTCTTTCTTATCACCAACTCTTCTCTTCCTCCTTTCTCCTTCCCTTTTTTCCTTTTCCCATTTTCCATTTCTCACCAAGTTTAAGCCATTCCTGTGTGTCTTTATGCTTGAGGTCATTGTCTTGATGGAAAGCAAATCTTCTCCTAAGGTGCAGGTTTCTTGCAGACTGCATCAGGTTTTCCTCCAGGGTTTCCTTGTGTGTTGCTGTTTGTTTTATCCTCTACCCTAAGAAGTTTATCAGAGCCTGCTATAGGTTCATGCTTCACTGTGGGGATGGTGTGTTTTTGATAACATGCAGCACATATCGCTTATTCTAATGGCCAAAAAGCTCAATTTTATTCTCATCAGACCATAGAACCTTCTTCGAGAGCTGACCTCAGAATCTTTCATGTGCTGCCTAGTAGTACTAGGGTGTTGTACCATGTTAGCCATTATAAATGTAGTGAGACGTCAAGCAAAATGACATTTTATTAGCTAAATAAAAAGATTACAATATGCAAGCTTTTGATGCAAATCAGGCCCCTTCTTCAGGAAAGCTTTTTACCTCTCACTATGTGCTGCCTAGGGATATCATGTGCATTTCTTTATAACAGTGGCTTTCTTTTTCCATTCTCCCATAAAGCTGTGACTGGTGAAACACCTGGGTAACAATTGTTGTCTGCACAGTCTCTCCAGTGTTATCCACTGTAGCTTGTAACTCCTTCAGAACTCTGAAAGCTCTCTTGGTGGCCTCCCACACTAGTATTCATCTTGCACGATCGCTCAGTTTTTGTAGACAGCCTTCTCTGGGCAGATTTACAGCTATGCCATACTGTCTCCTTTTCTTAATGATTGATTTAAGTGGACTCCAAGGGATATTCAGTGACTTGGATATTTTCTTGTCTCCTTCCCCTGACTTGTGCTTTTCAGACACCTTTACACAGAGTTGCTTGAGCATTCCTTTGGCCTTCATTGTGTAGGTTTGACCATGATCCTGACTCACCACAAGTTGGACTTTCAAGATAAAGTACATTTACTGTATACAACAATCAACTCAAACCGCTTGACTATAGACAGGTGATCTCCATTGAACTAATTCTGTGACTTCTAAAACCAAATATCTACACTAGGGAGCATTAGGTGTGTCATATCAAAAGAGGTGAATATTTCTGCAATAAATTGTTTTATTTTATATTTATTGACCACTTTGTAGAGATCTGTTTTCACTTTGACATTACACAATCCATTTCTGTCGATCAGTGTAAAAAAAAAACTAATTAAAACCACTGTGATCCAAACTTCCAAGGGGGTGAATACTTTTTATATGCACTGTATTTACACTGTCGAAATATCATAGGAATCGACGGCTCATGTAAATAAAGGTCATGTTATTTCCATTTTAATATTGATCTATTATCATCTTCAATAATGTCATTAGGCACTGGCCCATTGAAGACCACACTCATGCACATACTCACACCAGGCCATTTTAGATTGTCAAACTATCCTAACATGCATATTTTATGGTGTGTGAGGGAAACTGAAATATCACAGACCATCATCTTCTTCTTCTTCTTCTCCTTCTTTTGGCTGCTCCTGTTAGGGGTCACCACAGCGGATCATCTTCTACCATATCCTTCTGTCCCCTACATCTTCCTCTATTACACCCATCACCTGCATGTCCTCTCTCACCACATCCATAAACCTTCTCTTAGGCCTTCCTCTTTTTCTCTTCCCTGCCAGCTCTATCCTTAGCATCCTTCTCCCAATATACTCAGTATCTCTCCTCTGCACACGTCCAAACCAACGGAATCTCGCCTCTCTGACTTTGTCTCCCAACCGTCCAACTTGAGCAGGCCCTCTAATGTACTCATTTCTAATCCTATCCATCCTCATCACACCCAGTGCAAATCTTAACATCTTTAATTCTGCTACCTCCAGCTCTCCTGCTTTCTGGTCAGTGCCACCGTCTCCCACCCATATAACATAGCTGGTCTCACTACCATCCTGTAGACCTTCCCTTTCACTCTTGCTGATACCTGTCTGTCACATATTACTCCTGACACTCTTCTCCATTCCTGCCTGCACTCTCTTTTTCACCTCTCTTCCACAATCCCTGTTACTCTGTACTGTTAAACCCAAGTATTTTAACTAGTTCACCTTTGCCAACTCTACTCCCTGCATCCTCACCATTCCACTGACCTCCCTCTCATTTACACATATGTAGTTTTGTTCCTACTGACCTTCATTCCTCTCCTGTCTAGAGCGTATCTCCGCCTCTCCAGGGTCTCCTCAACCTGCTCCCTACTATCGCTACAGATCACAATGTCATCAGCAAACATCATAGTCCACGGGGTCTCCTGTCTAATTTCGTCTGTCAACCTGTCCATCACCATTGCAAAGAAAGGACTCAGAGCTGATCCCTGATGTAATCCCACCTCCACCTTAAATGCATCCATCACTCCTACCACAGACCTCACCACTGTTACACTTCCCTCGTATATATCCTGTACAACTCTTACATACTTCTCTGCCACTCCCGACTTCCTCATACAAAACCGCAACTCCTCTCGAGGCACCCTTTCATATGCTTTCTCCAGGTCCACAAAGACACAATGCAATTGAGGGAAAACATACAATCTACCCACAGTGACCCACTGGACTCTGGAGTTGTGAGGATGCACCATCATGCCATCCTTATTTTAACAATGAAGTGTAAATGATGGTAAGATAATGCTAAAACTGTGCAGCACCATTTAAGGCCTGGCCTTCTGATGAGAAGCCTGTTCCTAAACAGTTGCTAATGGGTGGAGATGTCAAGGAATGTCAGTTCACAGTCTACTGGAGAGGTCAGTTGTTAGGTGATGTGCACTCATCTTAGCATGGAAGGTACCATACTACAAAACGACCCTAGGATCCTAATTTTTGGTGTCTAACTTTTTTGTTAGATTCCTTTTGAACCAGAAAGGCACACACTGTCATAGCTCCTCACATTAACAGCTCTGTTTTATATAAAAGGATATTTTTTTTACGATGATAGCATCAGTGAAACCATCCCACAGAAGCTATTTGAAGAAACGGAAGCTAAGTATTATTTCAGGTGCAGAAATAAACAACAACTTCTGACTACAATGGTTTGTTTTTAATATTTATTTGTTGCTTTCATGAACTTTCTCAGTTAATACTCCACCTCACTTGGCCTAATATCATTTATATGAAAAAATCATATGAAAAAGTTTGGGAACCCCTCTCAGCCTGCATAATAATTTACTCTACTTTCAACAAAAAAGATAACAGTGGTACGTCTTTCATTTCCTAGGAACATCTGATTACTGGGGTGTTTTCCGAACAAAGATTTTTAGTGAAGCAGTATTTAGTTGTATGAAATTAAATCAAATGTGAAAAACTGGCTGTGCAAAAATTTGGATACCCTTGTAATTTTACTGATTTGAATGCATGTAACTGCTTAATTCTGATTACTTGCAACACCAAATTGGTTGGATTATCTCGTTAAGCCTTGAACTTCAAAGACAGGTGTGTCCAATCATGAGAAAATGTATTTAAGGTGGTCAATTGCAAGTTGTGCTCCCTTTTGACTCTCCTCTGAAGAGTGACAGCATGGGATCCTCAAAGCAACTCTCAAAAGATCTGAAAACAAAGACTGTTCAGTATCATGGTTTAGGGGAAGGCTACAAAAACTATCTCAGTGGTTTAAACTGTCAGTTTCAGCTGTAAGGAATGTAATCAGGAAATGGAAGGCCAAAGGCACAGCTGCTGTTAAGCCCAGGCCTGGCAGGCCAAGAAAAATACAGGAGCGGCATTTGTGCAGGATTGTGAGAATGCTTCAGACAACCCACAGATCATCTATAAAGACCTGTAAGAACATCATGCTGCAGATGGTGTATCTGTACATCGTTCTACAATTCAGCGCAATTTGCACAAAGAATATCTGTATGGCAGGGTGATGGGAAAGAAGCCCTTTCTGCACTCGCGCCACAAACAGAGTCGCTTGTTGTATGCAAATGCTCATTTAGACAAGCCAGATTCATTTTGTTCCCAAACTTTTTCATATGACTGTATATATATTATATATATATTTTATATTATATATATTATATATATATATATATATATATATATATATATATATATTGTCACAAAGCGAGACAAAGACAGAAAAGGTTTGGGGCAGCCACCCATGTAATTTGGTATCCTGGCTGCAAAGTTTTTCTTTTCAAATACCAGCACTGAAGTGCTTACAACAGAGTCCAAAACAAGACTGACACAGAAGGGAAAAGGGAAGGCTTTTAAAGGGGAGGCAGGAAGTGAGGTCATAAGGATTGGGCACGTGTTCATCATTCATTGGTTTAGTCCCGGATGTGACATCAGGGGCCGGAGCTGGCAAGGTCTGTCTCCATTGGCTCGGTCCCAGAAGTGACGTCCAGAGAGACAGGTGGAACCTCCGGGTTAGGTCTACAGGGAAGTGAGAAAGAGAGTTAGTGCACTCTGCCACATCCCGGCATGGCTCAGAACTGCCTTCACTCGAGCCCTTTAGCTGCCTCCCATGCGGCGTGTGTGACAAGGCCCCCTCAGCCCAGACCCGTCGGGTCGGGCGACCTAACCGAGAGGTCGTGAACCCGAGAGAGCATCAGCGTTGGCATGGAGAGCACCCGGCGATGAGCGGCGAAAACTTGTGCGGCTGCAGGTCAAGAAACCACCGGGTGACCAGCGGATTCGACTCCTTGTGCAGGGCCATCCACTGTAGAGGTGCATGGTCCGTGACAAGGGTGAACTCCGCCCAACAGGTAGTACCTCAGCTGAGTGATCGCCCATTTAATCGCCAGAGCCTCCCTCTCCACCGCGCATACCTGGTCTCCCGGTCCAACAGTTTCCGGCTCAGGAACATGGCGGGTGTTGACACCATCGACACTTTGGCTCAGCACGGCTCCCAGGCCTGTGTCCGGCGTCCGTCTGGAGGATGAAAGGCAAAGAAAAGTTAGGTGCCATCAAAATAGGTGCGGGCGTAAGGGCCTTCTTCAAGTCACCAAATGCAGTGTCTGTTTTGCAGTCCATACCACAATGTTCGGGCCCTCTTCTTTGTTAAATCAGTCAAGGCGCGCTTCTCCAAAACCGGGTACAAACCGGCGGTAGTACCCGCTAACCGAAAGGCTTGGACCTGCCGCTTGGTCATGGACGGGCCATTTCAGAATGGCATCAATTTTGGAGCACTGTGGCCTTACGGTACCCGACCCACCAGGTAGCCTAAATATTTGGCCTCGCTTAATCCAAAGAAACATTTCTTGGGATTAATCCGAGCCCGCCTCACCAAGTGTCCGTAATACCGCTTGGACATGCTGTAGGTGTTCCTTCCATGTGCTGGAATAGATGACCACGTCATCTAGGTAGGCAGCACTGTATGAGTTATGAGGCCGAAGCACTTTGTCCACCAGACGCTGAAAGGTTGCTGGAGCCCGTGTAACCCAAATGGAAGGACACGATACTGCCAGTGTCCGCTAGGGGTACTAAACGCGGTTTTTTCCTTCGCGGAGTCCGTTAAAGGAACCTGCCAGTACCCTTTTGTCATGTCAAGTGTGGTCAGGTATTGAGCCTGTCCAAGCCTCTCGAGGAGGTCGTCCACGCGTGGCATTGGATAGGCATCAAATTGGGAGACTTGGTTAAGCCGGCGGAAGTCATTGCAGAACCTCCAACTCCGTCAGGCTTACCGGCGAGCACAATGGGGCTGGACCAGGGACTATAACTTTCCTCAATTACACCTAGTTCCAGCATGCGCTTGATCTCAAGCTCCACTTCAGCCTTTTTTGCCTCGGGAAGGCGTGCAGGCGTTCTCGGACAACAACCCGGGCTCTGTCACAATGTTGTGCTCAATCAGAGAGGTCCTTCCGGGTGTTCACTGACTACCTCTCGAGCGGTCCGGATAACTGTTTCCAGCTCCTGCCGTTGCCTGGGTCTCAAGTCTGTGCCAAAGTTAAGGTCGTGTGTGTGGCGAAGAGTGGCGGGGCTGGCGGAGGAGGGATCGGGTCCCTGTCCTTCCACGGTTTCAGCAGGTTCACATGATAAACCCGCTCCTTTGGCCAACGATTGGGTTGACTCACCAAATAGTCGACCAGTCCCTTCCTCTCCTTAACCAGAGGGGCCCTGCCAGTGGGCAAGCAACTTAGAGTGGGAGGTAGGCACTAGGACCATGACCCGATCTCCGGGTGGAACTCCCAAGAGGCGTGCAGCGGTTGTAGTAGCGAACCTGTGCTGCTTGAGCCTCCTCCATGTGACTTTTAAGGACAGGCCGAATCTTTCCAAATCTATCGCGTAACTGCGATATACTCCAGTATGTTTGTGGTGGGAAGAGCCTCTTCTTCCCAGCCTTCTTTCAAAATATCCAATATGCCCGAGGTTGTCACCCATACAGTAGTTCAAAGGGGAGAACCCGTGGAGGCTTGTGGGACTTCCGATAGGCAAAAGGACGAGGGGAGGAGCTGATCCCAGTTCCTTCCATCCTCGCTGACCACCTTACGCAGCATTTGCTTGAGAGTTTGATTAAACCTCTCTACTAATCCGTCGGTTTGAGGATGATACACGAGGTTTTAAATGCTTTATTTTCAGTAATCTGGCAGTCTCCTTGAACGTCTCCGAGGTGAAGGGGTCCCCTGGTCTGTCAAGACTTCTTTGGGGATCCCCGCGCGAATACCCTAGTAATTCCCGTGCGATGGCTTTAGAGGTAGCTGGCGCAACGGAACAGCTTCGGGTATCGTGTAGCATAATCCACGAGGACTAAAATGTACTTGTGTCCTCGGGCTGAGGGCTCTAGAGGTCCCACCAGGTCGACCCGATTCTGTGGAAGGAACGTCAATCAATGGAATAGGAACAAGAGGAGCACGGTCCCTCCTAGGAATCTTGTCGCAGTTGACACTCCGGGCAGGAAGCGCCAAAGCGACGAACCTCCTCATTAATTCCTGGCCAGTAAAACGGGCTTGATCCGCTCCAGAGTTTTTTCGGTGCCCAGGTGGCCACCTAGGAGGTGGGCGTGTGCTAGCTCGCAGCCCTGCCGCCGGAAGGTGGGCGGCACTAGCAGCAGCCTCGTGTCCTGGCCGTCATGCATTGCTACACGGTAAAGGAGGTCATTATCTAGCACAAAGTAGGGGCCCTGTGGCATCGACTGACTAGTGCGCTGGCCATTGACAAGGACCACTGCATTTTTTACAAACTTCAGGGAGTCGTCATTCCATTGCTCCCTTTGAAAGAAGCCGGCGTCTTTTAAATTGAAACCGCAACACGGAGAGAGGGTCAGCGCCGACCTCAATGGGCGTGGTTTCCTCCGCTCGCCGCGGCGTTGGTGGATGGCGTGTCAGCCTGCGGCGGCCGGGAGTTGCCACGTCAGCCAGGACGGCTGCTTCACTCTCTCTGCCGGCTGATTACAGGCGTGGAGGCAGCTTGAGACGGTTCATCTCCGTCCATAACGAGGCCCAACTTAACCCCGGAGTGGTATGTGTCTCACCGCTTTTAATTCAGACCAGTCCGCCCTAGTATCACGGGTGTGGAGGATCAGGAAGGATTGCCACGGTTACTTTCTGGACTGACCCTCCGTAGCTAATGACACAAGCGGCGGTCCTGTACCAGCGGGTTTCCCCGTGGACACAGGTTATACTGGTCTTGAATTTTAGCCATTGTCGCGGTAGCACAAAACGGCGGGCAACAATGGAAATGTTGCTGCGGAATCGAGCAGAGCGGAAGTTTTAAACCGTTAACGATCACCACGCGTCTGTATGCGGGACCGTCAACGGGTTTGTCAGAGCACACCAAGCCCTCCTCCCCCTCCACCTGCATTCCTCCTCGCCTCCAAGCGGTTTGTGTGCCCGTGGCGCCGCGGACGCCGATACAAGCTCGGGTTGTACAGGGAGGGGCTAGGTCTTGGGACATACCCCGGCTGAGTTTGACAGAAGGACGGTTCTGCTCTCCCAGAGTGTGAGGCCGCCCTCTGTGTTTCCAGAAGCTCTATGAGCCCTGACATGTTCGTAAACTGCACCCCAGACCGGCTGGGTGAAGCCCTGGGAAGTGCTTTCAGGAGCAGATAGCAAGCTACCTGCTCAATGACCTGGTAGGGCTTGTTTTCCAAGGGCCGTAGCCACTGCCATACTTTGCCCATAAGGACCAGGCTTGTTTACTGGTCGGCCTCTCAGGGTCCAACCTCCACTTTGTTATTTCACTCACCTGCCAGTCTGGGGCACCCCTAGGTGGTAAATGGGGCTGTGGTTTCACTGGGGGGCAGGCACTCTCCCCCAAGAGAGCATACTGAGTCCCTCTCGTCTCCCCCCTCCAGGGCAGCCCAATTCGGTGAGCCCCACCCGCACACTCCCTGGCCTCTCTAGATGGCCTAGTTCTGCGTGCTGGGGCGGAGCCCGCACCGGTCTCGCCGAACCACGGGCACCCTCCCGCCTGAATACTCGGCCCGATGCGCTCCCACCTGGGTGTTTTGCAGGTCCTGTCCCCTTCTCTTCTGGGACTTCTCCATCCTGCCGACTACGCCACTGTCACAAAACGAGACAAAGACAGAAAAAGGTTTGGGGCAGCCACCCATGTAATTTGGTATCCTGGCTGCAAAAGTCGTTTTCTTTCCAAATACCAGCACTGAAGTGCTTACAACAGAGTCCAAAACAAGACTGTCAGAGAAGGGAAAAGGGAAGGCTTTTAAAGGGGAGGCAGGAAGTGAGGTCATAAGGATTGGGCACGTGTTCATCATTCATTGGATTAGTCCCGGATGTGACATCAGGGGGGCCGGAGCTGCCAAGGTCTGTCTCCATTGGCTCGGTCCCAGAAGTGACGTCCAGAGAGACAGGTGGAACCTCCCGGGTTAGGTCTACAGGGAAGTGAGAAAGAGAGTTAGTGCACTCTGCCACATCCCGGCATGGCTCAGAACTGCCTTCACTCGAGCCCTTTAGCTGCCTCCCATGCGCGTGTGTGACAGTATATATATATATATATATATATATATATATATATATATATATATATACAAACTAGCAACATACCCCTGCTTCGCAGCGGCGAAGTACTGCCCTTAAATTTTTATTAAGAAGAAAATTAAACCTTTGAAAACTGAAGGAAAATATACAAATAATTATTTGTTAAGGATCTCTTTGCATACCACATTGTCAGTTCGGCCCGCCGGTTGTAATATGACCAAGCTGTGCGCTGAGCTTACTCTTGAGCATGCAATGTACAGTTGGCCATGTAAAAAGTTGCTGCTGTCATAATCGGTTTGAGTTTGATGGTTTGTTTCAATTACGACAGCATTTGCAGGACTTGTGTTGAAGTGACATTCGGCATCTGTCAACTGTTGTAAGCATACAACCGGTTTCACTGATAACTTCACATCCAGCTTTTGAGAGTTTAAACACTCATAAACATCAAAGTGTCCACTACTGAAATCGTCACCTGTGAATCTAAGATGTTTAAGAGGTGGTTGTTGAAAGGCCAAAAGGTGAAAAATATTTGGCCATTTCGGCACACTTGAAAGCGACAACCGAACAATTCAGCGGCAGCCATCAACTCACATGCAGAACCATAAGTGAAGGGCTTAAGCTTTTCACTCTCTATAGTGCTCCTGTACCATCATTAGTCCACACCTTGAACCTGTCCCAGTCATTCAATAAATTAGACACAATGTTCCTCTGGATATCAAGAGTGAGCCTGATATGGCCGTGCAATATGTAACAAAGAGAATGGAAAAGGCAGGTGCCATCTCCGGGCATGGAAACCACTCGGTAAGTGACAGTTCTTTGATCGATGGTGATCACCTCGATAGACATGTTAATGGGGGTACGGTTGGAACGATAAAGGTAATGGGTACCTGAACAATGTAAAGTAAGTCTAAAATACCTACACAATAACTATAATCGTAATAAACGAACAATAAAACAGCGGAGAAACCGTGGATTAAATAAAAAGGCTGCATTTATCAGCAGGGGGACGTGAATCCTGTGGCGCAGCAAGGAAGGGAATGTAGAGACCAGAGCAATGGAAGGCCTTATATAGGCAGGCAGCCAATAACGTGGGAGGCATTGGGATGGGGGAACCAACGCCGCCTCACACAGTGACCGAGCTGCAGGCTATGGACGTATGTATGTACGTATGTAGGATTCAGTTAGTGTTGGGAACCCACATACCAAATTTGTTGAAGATGGGCCCAAAAGTAACAAAGACCGTTGGAAAATTCAATATGGAGGCCGACAGTGGTGTCATACCACCGAAATAAGTACGTACATTGGTTTCGGTTAGCGCAGGGAACCCACCTACCACATTTCATGATGATGGGGCCATAAATAAGAAAGTTCATCATGGCGGACATTGTCGACCGTTATGACTGTTACGTGTATAATTTCAATATCAAACCTGCTTACGTTTTGTAAGTAAGCTGTAAGGAATGAGCCTGCCAAATTTCAGCCTTCTACCTACACGGGAAGTTGGAGAATTAGTGACGTTGGAAAGTTCAATATGGCGGCTGACAGTGGCGTCATACCACCGAAATAAGTACGTACATCAGTTTCGGTTAAAGCGGGGAAGCTGCCTACTAAATTTCGTGAAGATGTGGCCATAAATAAGAAAGTTCAACATAGCGGACATTGTTGACCGTTATGATCGTTACGTGTAGAATTTCGATATCAAACCTGCTTAACTTTTGTAAGTAAGCTGAAAGGAATGAGCCTGCCAAATTACAGCCTTCCACCTACACAGGAAAATTAGTGATGAGTGAGTGAGTGAGTGAGTGAGTGAGTGAGTCAGTCAGTCAGCTAGTCAGTCAGTCAGTCAGTCAGTCAGTCAGTCAGTCAGTGAAGGCTTTGCATTTTATTAGTATACTAGCAAAATACCCGGGCTTCGCAGCGGAGAAGTAGTGTGTTAAAGAAGCAATGAAAAAGAAAAGGAAACATTTTGAAAATAACGTAACATGATTGTCAATGTAATTGTTTTGTCACTGTTGTGAGTGATGAGTGTTGTTGTCATATATATATATATATATATATATATATATATATATATATATATATACACACACACACATAAACATATATATATACATATCTATACATATACACATATATATATACACAAATACATATACATATATATATATACATACATACACAAACACATATATAAACATATATATACATATACATACATATCTACATATATACACACACAGCTATTTCGTATCAGTGCAATACGCTGCTTGTTAAAACGGATGACTCCCGCTCTTACGTGCAAGTCTGCGTGGATATTATGAACTATCGTATTTGTTCAAGTTCTATTTAAATTTTAAATAGAAGGAATTTTTATTTAGTCGACAGAAATATCTTTGGTAGGAATGGTAAAAACAGACAGGAATATTATTCGTGAATAAATCAACTCAAACCTTAAACAACTTATAATATTTTGCTCTCTATAAAAATATATCCTGTCTAAATTATACAAGTTAGAAATAAAGTAAACGTTAAAAGAACAAACATTCAAATTTCTTTACTCTTATGTAATTTTATATAAAAAATAAACTTAGATTTTAAATATCCCAAAAGATTTTGCTCTCCATAAAAATATATCCTGTCAAAATTATACAAATTCAAATATGAACATGCTGCATAACAAACCCTGGAAATATAAATAAAATGTGTTCCTTTCAGCAATAACAAATCAAATCATTCAGTTGTCTTTGCTCATATGTCATTTTAGAGCTGGACGCCTGGCATCTTTTTTTGGCAACAGGTTCGTTTCTGTTTGGTGTGAGGTTCTGTGTTGTGGAGATTCTCAGGATGGATTGCAGGTGCTCATCAGTGAGGCGACTCCTGTGTGCTGTTTTGTTAGTCTTTATCACTGAGAAGTGCTTCTTACACAGATATGTGCTACCAAACATGCACAAGGTTTGAGCCGCATGTAGACGGACTTTTTTTGTTCTTCAAAGTCACCAAAGCGCCGTGCAAACTCAGTGCGCCGTGCAAACTCAGTGCGCAGTGCGCTCAGTTTATCAGCAAAGTGTGTATTTGGGAACACCGTAGTGACGACTTGGTTTAACATTTCTTGGCAACAGGGAAAGTGGGGCAAGGTGAACTGGTGCATTTGTGTCTCCCATAAAAACAGCTTCACTTGAAATCACTTTGTGATTGTGCACGGGTAAAAACATCCGCTGAAGTGTCAGATTCTTATTTAATTATGCTGTTTTCTGTATCTTCTGCATTGCATTCAGGTTACCCTGATGTTTTGTCTCATAGTGCCGTCTTAGATCAAATTCTGTAATTACAGCCACATTAGCTCCACAAATGAGACACACGGGTTCAGTAAACATATACTCAGCCTCCCATCGGTTTTTAAAGGCTCTATTTTCAGAATCAACTTTTCTCTTCAGCATCGTGTGAGCTAGCCGCAAAACTTGCAGCATCATAAGCTAGACTTGATTAACGCGTAAGTGTTCGGCAAGGCAGCTGAAGCGCTGCATTATGGGATCTGTAGTTTATTGTGTTACCAGCGCTTCATATACACGGGCCATTAATAACAATAATACAGTATATAAAATGATCTCGCGGGCCGGATGTGGCCCGTGGCCCTTGAGTTTGACACATATGGACTAAATAGAACTTGAAAAGATATATTTTTTCAAATGTGATCGTGCAATTCAGATAGAGTTGACGCGCACTACAGCCTGCATGCCTCAATAAGTCATCCTCCCCTCACTCTTACTTTTTTACAGTTCATCTAATGAATACACTGAGTATGGCTTTACCAAAACAATCATTGATGGCGAATAAAGTATCCATTATTTGAGTATGTAGATCGCAGCGGAGAAGTAGTGTGTTAAAAAAGCTAGAAAAAGAAAAGGGAACATTTTAAAAATAACGTAACATGACTGTCAATATACAGTATTTGTTTTGTGAGTGTTAGAGTGTTGCTGTCATCAAGGATTTGATTATCATTATTTCTTTCAATCAGGTTCGTATTTGTAGGATGTGTTGTGTTCAAGTTACATTCCGTGTTTGTCAATCGTTGTAAAGATAACAGGTTTCATTCATCGATTCGTTTCTTACTGCATCAATAAACAGCTTGTCTTCTTCTTCATCTGAGACCTGACACACTGCATGCACGGGTTTTTTTTACACTGTCTTCCTTTAGCGGGACATTGACTTTTTCCAACGTGTGCTTTGTTTCCGCAGTAGTTGGATTTATGAATATGCTTATATGTATCAGACGTTTCATATTTTTGCTGCCTTTTCAATTGTGTAATTCGGTTTTGTTCAGCTCTTTGGAACTGTTGCTTTTATCTGTGCACTGCGTCAGTTCACGTGAGCCGCTCGGTGTACATGCATTGAAGGTTCCCAGCTGTGCTGGTGCCATCTCGTGCTATGTCCATGGCTGTATTTAATGTTACCTTAGTCCTGGCACTTAAAACTTTCTCTCGCAGTTTCGCTGAGTTTGTGTCAAACACCACCCTGACCATCTCATCTTCCTCTCCATAACCACAGTCCTTCACCCGTGAATATTTAGTGGGAGTTTGCTATTGGCTGGCCGCTGACGGACGGCCTTATATGGGCAGGCACTAAATTACAAACGCCAGCGCAGCCTGTCTATGAACTTAATTTAAAGTGTAGGTTTACATCGTGCTTTGTTTCCGAAGTAGCAGAACTCATGAATATGGTTGTACAGTATATGTCACTCGCTCGCTTCTTATTGTTTCGCTGCCTCCTCAATTATAAAATGCATGTTTTCTTCAGCGCTTTTTGGAGGTCTTCCTGGTTTTCTATGTACTGCGTGGGAGGCGTGATGATGTCACACGAAACTCCGCCCCCACGGCGTTCAAGCTCATCTCCATTACAGTAAATGGAGAAAAACAGCTTCCAGTTATGACCATTACTCGTAGAATTTTGATATAAAATCTGCCCAACTTTTGTAAGGAAGCTGTAAGGAATGAACCTGCCAAATTTCAGCCTTCCACCCACACGGGAAGTTGGAGAATTAGTGATGAGTGAGTGAGTGAGTGAGTGAGTGAGTGAGTGAGTGAGGGCTTTGCCTTTTATTAGTATAGATAAATATATATATATATATCTATACTAATAAAAGGCAAAGCCCTCACTGACTCACTCACTCACTCACTCACTCGCTCACTCACTGACTGACTCATCACTAATTCTCCAACTTCCCGTATTGGCAGGCTCATTCCTATCAGCTTAATTACAAAAGTTGGGCAGGTTTCATTTCGAAATTCTACGTATAATGGTCATAACTAGAAGCTATTTTTCTCCATTTACTGTAATGGAGTTGAGCTTGAAAGTCATGGGGGGTGGAGTTTCGTGTGACATCATCTTGCCTCCCACGTAATCACGCATTACGTAGAAAACTAGGAAAAGCTACAAAAAGCGCTGAAGAAAACATGCATTATATAATTAAGAAGGCAGCGAAACAATTAGAAGCGAGCGAGTGACATATAAAACCATATTCAGCGGCTCATGTGAACTGACGCAGTGCGCAGACAAAAAGCAACAGTTCCAAAGAGTGCTGAACAAAAACTGAATTACACTGCTATGCTCAAATAGATAAACCATATGCCGTGGCGCAATAGTAGAGGCTTCACCTCTAGCGCCGGCTTCTGAGGTTCGATTCCCGAGAGGGGATACACTGAGTATGTACGTGCACTCCCAGATACATTTTAGCCTCGCATCCCCTTGGTTTGAGACGTATGAAAAAATATGCGGTTAAGGCAGAAAGACAGATCACCAATTGAAGTTTTATGAATAATGGATACTTTATTCGCGATCAATGATTGTTTTGGTAAAACCATACTCAGTGTATTCATTAGATGAACGGTAAAAAAGTAAGAGCGAGGGGAGGATGACTTATTGAGGCACGCAGGCAAAACCACAATAGCACGCGGGTTTGATGTACTGTAGTGCGCGTCAACTCAATTTGAATTGCACGATCACATTTGAAAAAAATATATCTTTTCAAGTTCTATTTAGTCCATATGTGTCAAACTCAAGGCCCATGAGGCCACATCCGCCCGTGTGTAATTATATCCGGCCCACGAGATCATTTTATATACTGTATTATTGTTATTAATGGCCCGGGATATGAAGCGCTGGTAACACAATAAACTACAGATCCCATAATGCAGCGCTTCAGCTGCCTTGCCGAACACTTACCGCGTTAATCAAGTCTAGCTTATGATGCTGCAAGTTATTGCGAAGCTAACCCACATGATGCCGAGAGAAAAGGTGATTCTGAACATAGAGCCTTTAAAAACCGATGGGAGGCTGAGTATATGTTTACTGACATTGGCGGTAAACCCGTGTGTCTCATTTGTGGAGCTAATGTCGCTGTAATTACAGAATTTAATCTAAGACGGCACTATGAGACAAAACATCAAGATAACCTGAAAGACCTGAATGCAATGCACAAGATACAGAAAGCAGAAGAGTTAAAGAAGAATCTGACACTTCAGCAGACATTTTTACCCGTGCACAATCACAAAGTGATTTCAAGTGAAGCTACTTTTATGGGAGACACAAATGCACCAGTGCAACTTGCCCCACTTTCCCTGTTGCCAAGTAATGTTGAACCAAATCGGCACAACGGTGTTCCCAAATCGCACTTTGCTGATAAACTGAGCGCACTGCGCACTGAGTTCGCACGGCGCTTTGGTGACTTTGAAGAACAAAAAAAGAATTTTGAGTTGTTTCACAACCCATTTGCTGTCGATGTGGAAACTGCACCTGTGCAGATTCAGATGGAGGTGATTGAGCTGCAGTGTAATGGCACACTGAAGGCAAAGCACGATACAGCAGGGCCCGCACAGTTTATTCACTCCATTCCCGCAGAAATGCTCCAGCTCCGTCTACATGCGGCTCGAACCTTGTGCATGTTTGGTAGCACATATCTGAGTGAGAAGCTCTTCTCAGTCATGAAGACTAACAAAACAGCACACAGGAGTCGCCTCACTGATGAGCACCTGCAGTCCATCTTGAGAATCTCCACAACACAGAACCTCACACCAAACAGAAACGAACCTGTTGCCAAAAAAAGATGCCAGGCGTCCAGCTCTAAAATGACATATGAGCAAAGACAACTGAATGATTTGATTTGTTATTGCTGAAAGGAACACATTTTATTTATATTTCCAGGTTTTGTTATGCAGCATGTTCATATTTGAATTTGTAAAATTTTGACAGGATATATTTTTATGGAGAGCAAAATCTTTTGGGATATTTAAAATTTAAGTTTATTTTTTATATAAAATTACATAAGAGTAAAGAAATTTGAATGTTTGTTCTTTTAATGTTTACTTTATTTCTAACTTGTATAATTTAGACAGGATATATTTTTATGGAGAGCAAAATATTATAACTTATAAGGTTTGAGTTGATTTATTCCAGAATAATATTCTGTCGACTAAATAAAAATTCCTTCTATTTATAATTTAAATAGAACTTAAACATATACGATAGTTGTGTGTGTGTGTGTGTGTGTGTGTGTGTATGTATATATGTAGATATGTATGTATATATACTGTATGTTTATATATATATGTGTGTGTATCTATATATATATGTATTTGTGTGTATATAAATTTATGTGTGTGTATGTATATGTACGTGTGTATATGTAGATATATATATATGTATATATATGTGGATGTATGTGTATATATGTATGTATATATGTGTGTGTGTGTATATATATGTGTATATATATATATATATGTATATATATATGTATATATATATATATATATCACAGCCACACTCATCACTCATAACAGTGACAAAACAATTACATTGACAATCATGTTACGTTATTTTCAAAATGTTTCCTTTTCTTTTTCATTACTTTTTTAACACACTACTTCTCCGCTGAAGCACGGGTATTCTGCTAGTATATATATATAAAGTACCAACACATTGTGTTGTCTCCCATCAAAACACTGGCTTTCCCTATTTATACAATATTCAAGTTGCACACATCCTATAAGATATAATTATGTTGATGCAGATGCCATCATGTCACATATCTTTCAAAGCAAGCTTTCATACAGTATTTAATTTGGTGACACCGGATGTGTTTAAGTTGACATATTGAGCCAGCAGTGGGAAATAAAACTGATGGAGTTAATTAAACCTGCACTGTTACCTCTAAATAAAAGGTCTTTCAACATTGTTAAAGACAAACATTAAAAGCCAGATTGATAACATAATATAATATAATATGCATCATGAAACCCACTTAATCCGAGAATGCATATTATATTGGCATGATGCCTACTTTTGAAGCAATGGGTACAAGGCAGAAATCAACCATGCACAGCATATATAATATAATATAATATAATATAATATATAATATAATATAATATAATATAATATAATATAATATAATATAATATATACTAATAAAAGGCAAAGCCCTCACTGACTCACTCACTCACTGACTCACTCACTGACTCATCACTAATTCTCCAACTTCCTGTTTAGGTAGAAGGCTGAAATTTGGCAGGCTCATTCCTTACAGCTTACTTACAAAAGTTGGGCAGGTTTCATTTCGAACTTTTACACGTAATGGTCATAACTGGAACCTATTTTTCTCCATATACTGCAATGGACGTCAGCTCGATGGCCGTGGGGGGCGGAGCTGCGTGTGACATCATCACGGCTCCCACGTAATCACGTGAACTGGCTGTGACCTGAGTACGTAGAACAGAAGGAAGAGCTCCCAAAGAGCGCTGAAGAAAAACAAAAACAAAAAAAAAATAGACGGCACTGAGACTTTTAAAATGTATTGTGTCATTACGATCGGGAATATGTGACGCTTGAATATAAAAGCACCACAAATGCATTTGTATGTCGGCATTTTGCTTCACCATATCGAAGCATCCATCCCGTAGGATCGGCATAGAGGCTTTCTGTCACATGTAGATAGTTCCCGAATGTAATGACACGATACATTTTAAAAGTCTCACATACCATCTTTTGTGTCGTCTTTTTAATTTTTTATTTTGCAACTTAACAACAGCAACATAATGTATAGCGTTATATTTGAACCACTGAGAAAAAAATAAAGGACACGGTGAAAACGTGTATTTTGTGATTAAAGTGGAAATTTCGGCTTTAATCTCGAATTGTCCACTTTAACCTCGTAGTTTACTTTATCATTAAAGCAGACCGTTGTAAACGTCATCCCAGTTTTTAATCGCTACAAGCTTCTTGGACCTGACAGCTGCGGCAAGCAGCAATAGATCACCACACAGAACAAATTAAATGTATGATATTCTAACTCTCTGCACATTTAGAATCTTTAGATTCATACTTGATATCACTTTCATGATGAAATGCATTAAAGTGTGTATGTTACATTTTACATATAATTTCATTTAAATAATGAATACTGTTAATAATTACACACATGGTGGTGACACGGTGGCGGAGCAATAGCACTGCTGTCTCGCAGGGAGTTACGTTGCTGGTATTTCCTGCTTGTATTCCACACTGTGCTCCGGTTTCCTTCCAAAGATAAGCAGATTTGGGGATTTGGTGCCGCTAAAATGACGCTAGTGTATGTGTGCTTGTATTCACCTTGCGATGAGCGGAGACCTCGTCCAGGGATTGTTTCTCAGTCGTGCCCAATGCTTGTTGGAATGGACACATCCCTGGATTGATGGATTTAATCAATAAACATCCTTTTCACAGATATTGCGGTAAGGTGTTATCGGAATTTAATAGGTGTTCTAGGCAATTCACAACACAGAGAAGCCAAACATGTTCTCACCGTGATAATATCTCACACTGCCACCTGGTGGACTCCTCCAGATTTACGTAAAGTACGCGCGCAAGTATAAACACTTCAACGCTTGCGTAGCAGGAGCGTCCGCTGCAGCATGCGTCGGGTCGCGTGAAGTATAAATGAGCCCTAAGCCGTCTTCCGAAGCAACTTCGTCAGACTGCCACCAAATACTCACAGAAAAATCCACAAGTTAATACACACGCTGTCTCTAGAGTTTCTCCACACTGAATCCTCCAGGCACTACTTACAAAAGGTCACATTGACAATCGTGTTACGTTATTTTTAAAATCTTTCCTTTTCTTAGCACAAGCACAGCTGAGAAGCTTCGACGCAAGTGCTCCATAACGTGTTAAAAAATAATGCATTTAATCACACTTTGCATTACAAGCAAAGGGGAGCTTTTGTCAATACATGATTTCCTGGTACACCGATTACATTGATCAGCGCATCCCGATTCATTTTACCCTCTTACCACCTTAGTTTGAGAAGAAGTATGAAAAAATATGAGGTTAACACAGAAAAACAGATCACCAATTCAGGCTTTATGAATAATCGATTCGCCATCAATAATTGTTTTGGTAAAGCCATCCTCCTTCCATTTTATAATTTTTCCGCCACTAGCCATGATTAAATGAACGGTAAAAAAGTAAGAGCAAAGCGAGGGTGACTTATTTAGGCAGGCATATATATGACAGCAACACTCATGACAATGTCAATCATGTTACGTTATTATTAAAATGTTTCCTTTTCTTTTCATTACTTCTTTAACACACTACTTCTCCGCTGCGAGGCGCGGGTATTTTGATATATATATATATATATATATATGAATGACCTCCAAAGAGCACTGAGACTTTTGATATCATGAACGTGTCTGCAAAAACTGGGGTCTCCTGCCCAGCAAAAGTCGAGCAGCCAGCGCGCGTGCATAGCTGTGCCGGCCTTTGAGACGCTGACTGCGTTTCTGCCTTAAGTCAAAGTGAGCACTTTTAATTTTTTTCATCCTCCCCCTGCGCTATAGCCCAGACAAGTGCAAACACGGGACCCCTTTTCTACACCACGGCAAAATAATATTAAGGCGATTCACACTTTCTTTTGCACGTATACGATTATGAGGTCCTCAGCTTGGATTATGAAGACACGCACAGAAGTGGAGGACTGACAGTGCCATCACAGCCGATTAATGGCGGGACGTCTCACCAGTCTACACAAGATCCACCGCAACTGTGCCCAAAAGGCGATCATAACGTCAGCGAACACATCTCTCTATACTATATAAAAGAAAAAGGCAACTTTCCTTTCTTTACACCTTTTTTCGTTTTATCCCAAACCAAAGCCTTTCTCTTAACACTGCAGAGGACACAAAACTAATTTTCTTTAAATGCCGGTAAGGCACATTACCAGAGGCACAAATTTGAACGTTCACATAGAAAATGTCATTTCAATGTACCTGTACTTCTTAAAACGTTAATGTTTTACTGTTTAATAACTTATAGACTATAATTTATTATTTTTCCCTTGCACTCAGTGACCAAACCTATACACACACATATAGACACATACAAACATACACACAAGTATATGTATGTGTATATATATACACACATACATACATACATACATACACACATATATATAATTTGTGTGTGTGTATCTATGTATGTGTGTGTATATATGATGTAGATAGGTATGTATGTATATATATATATATGTGTGTATATGTAGATATGTATATAGATATATAGATATGAAGATATGTGTGCGTATATAATATATAATATATATATGTATGTATGTATGTATGTATGTATGTGTGTGTGTGTGTATATATGACAGCAGCAATCCAAGCTGTGAGAAAACAGTAAAAAGGAGGCGTGTCAGACGTCGTGGTACATTTTCTGATGCAGCTACCAAAAACAGCTTCGTGCCGCTGCCGCCAAATACACAAAACAATTACTTTGACAATCATGTTACATTATTTTTAAAATGTTTCCTTTTCTTTTCATAACTTCTTTAACACATGACATCGCTAGTAAGCGCTTGGTATTTTGCTATATATATATATATCACAGCGACACTCATAACAGTGACAAAACAATTACATTGACAATCATGTTACGTTATTTTCAAAATGTTTCCTTTTCTTTCTCTTTCCTTCTTTAACACACTACTTCTCCGCTGCCAAGCGCGGGAATATATATATATAGATAGATAGAGATATATATATATAGATAGATATGAGAACAACATATATATATATATATATATATATATATATAGATAGATAGATAGATATATATATATATAGAACAACACTCATATCAATGACAAAACAATTACATTAACAACCATGTTACGTTATTTTTAAAATTTTTCCTTTTCTTTTTCGTACCTTCTTTAACACACTACTTCTCCGCTGCAAAGCGTGGGTATTCTGCTAGTTTATATATACAGGGTATGTGGATATGTATATATAATGTGTATATATGTAGATATGTATATGTATGTAGATCTGTATATATATATGTATATATGTGTCTGTGTATATATATATATATATATGTGTGTATGTATGTATGTATATGTATGTGTGTATATATGTTGATATGTGTATATGTATATGTATATATATGTAGATGTGTATATGTATATATATATATATAGATATGTGTATATGTAGATATGTTTATATGTATATATGTATATGTATATATGTTTATATGTGTGTGTGTCTGTGTGTGTGTGTATATATATATATATATATATATATATATGACAGCAACACTCATAACAGTGACAAAACAATTACATTGACAATGATGTTACGTTATTTTTAAAATGTTTCCTTTTCTTTTTCATAACTTCTTTAACACACCACTTCTCCGCTGCGAAGCGTGGGTATTTTGCTAGTCTATACTAATAAAAGGCAAAGCCCTCACTGACTGACTCGCTCACTCACTCACTCATCACTAATTCTCCAACTTCACGTGTAGGTAGAAGGCTGAATTTTGCCAGGCTTATTCCTTACAGCTTACTTACAAAGGTTCAGCAGGTTTCATTTCGAAATTCTACGCGTAACGGTCATAATGGTCAACAAAGTTCGCCATGTTGAACTTTCTTATTTATGGCCCCATCTTCACAAAATTTGGTAGGCGGCTTCCCTACGCTAACCGAAACCGATGTACCTACTTATTTCGGTGGTATGACGCCACTGTCGGCCGCCATATTGAACTTTCCAACGTCACTAATTCTCCAACTTCCCGTGTAGGCAAAAGGCTGAAATTTGGCAGGCTCATTCCTTACAGCTTACTTACAAAAGTTAAACAGGATTCATTTAGAAATTCTACGCGTAACCGTCATAACGGTCGACAATGTCCGCCATGTTGAACTTTCTTATTTATGGCTCCATCTTCACGAAATTTGGTAGGCGGCTTCTCTGCGCTAACCGAAACCCACGTACGTACTTATTTCAGGGGTATGACGCCACTGTCGGCCACCATATTGAACTTTCCAACGGTCTTTGTTACTTATGGGCCCATCTTCAAGAAATTTGGTACGCAGGTTCCCAGCGCTAACTGAATCCTACTTACGTACATATATCGGTCACCGTGTGAGGCGGCGTTGGGTCCCCCATCCCAACACCTCCCACGTTGTTAGCTGCCTGCCTATATAAGGCCATCCGTCGCTCCGGTCTCTACATTCGCTTCCTTGCTTCGTCACGGGATTCACATCTCCCTGCTGATAACTACAGCCTTTTTATTTTAACCACGGCTTCTCCGCTGTTTTATTGTTCATTTATTACGATTATAGTTATTGTGTAGGTATTTTAGACTTACTTTACATTGTTCAGGTACCCATTTCTTTTATCATTCCAACCGCATCCCCCATTAACATGTCTATCGAGGTGATCACCATCGATCAAAGAACTGTCACTTACCGAGTGGTTTCCATGCCCGGAGATGGCACCTACCTTTTTCATTCTCTTTGTTACATATTGCACAGCCATATTAGGCTCACTCTTAATATCCAGAGGAACATTGTGTCTTATGTATTGAATGACTGGGAAAGGTTCAAGGTGTGGACTGATGATGGTACAGGAGATAATTATACTACACAGGAGCACTATAAGAGTGATGCTATGTTATCGATGAAACCGGTTGTGTGCTTACAACGCTTGACAGATGCCGAATGTAACTTCAGCACAAGTCCTGCAAATATTGTCGTAATTGAAACAAACCATGAAACTCAAACCGATTATGACAGCAGCAATCCAAGCTGTGAGATTTGAGACAAGATTACTTTTCACATGTCCAACTGTACGTTGCATGCTCAAGAGTAAGCTCAGTGCACAGCTTGGTCATATTACAAACAGCGGGCCGAACTGACAACATGGTATACAAAGAGATCCTTAACAAATAATTATTGGTATATTTTCCCTCAGTTTAAAAAGGTTTAATTTTCTTCTTAATAAAAATTTTAAGGCAGTACTTCGCTGCGATGCGCAGGTATTTTGCTAGTATAATATAATATAATATAATATAATATAATATAATATAATATAATATAATATAATATAATATAATATCCATCCATTTTCTAACCCGCTGAATCCGAATACAGGGTCACGGGGGTCTGCTGGAGCCAATCCCAACCAACACAGGGTGCAAGGCAGGAAACAAACCCCGGGCAGGGCACCAGCCCACCGCAGGGCGCGCGCACACACACACACACACACACCAAGCACACACTAGGTACAATTTAGAATTGCCATTGCCCCTAACCTGCATGTCCTTGGACTGTGGGATGAAACCGGAGCACCTGGAGGAAACCCACGCAGACACTAGGAAAACATGCAAACTTCACGCAGAGAGGACCCGGGAAGTAAACCCAGGTCTCCTTACTGCGAGGCAATAATATAATATAATATAATATAATATAATATAATATAATATAATATAATATTAGTAGGCTAAAACTTTTTAAGTGGGTTAAAAAATTGATGGATAAAAAAGGTGACACAGTTTATTGCACTGCTGTCTCAAAGCCACAGAGTTATGGGTACAAAGGTCTGCCTGGGTTCCCTCCATATACTTTGGTTTTCTTGCACATCACTAAGGTTTTCACAGTAGGTTAAGTGGTAGCTCTGTATTCACTCAGTATGTATTACTGTAGTGTGTCCTACAGTTCCTGCCCTACTTGTAGCTGATAATAGCAGAAGAGTCTCCTTACATGGTCACATAAATCATCTATTGGAATATTTGGGTATGGGAAAAGTTTGAAAATATTAAACACATAAATTAAATGTTGCATTCTGTCTACTGGTAGTTACTGCCTTATTTCCAAAGCTCCTGAGGTAGGATTCAGTGGGTTCCAATAATGACTAAAAGTATAATACAATATAACATATCATTTAACAGTTAAATCTGCTTAATCCAATTCAGGGCAATATGGGTCTTGACCATATCCCTGCAGCACCGCATGTAAGGAAGGAAGCAGACATTAACAGGGTACCATCTTATCATAAGGTTCACACACACACATACACTCCCAATCACACTGGGGTCCACTAGTAATCATCAGATATTGTAACCTGCACCTGATAATGTGGGAGGAATCTGGAATACCTGGAAGAAAGGCCACATAGACACAAGGACACTGACCAGTTATGGGACTCAAAACCCAGAATGCTGGATCAATGAACTGAAATGCTAACAAATGCTCTATAATACTTAATAAGAAGGATTCATAGGTGTACTAAATATGTAATATCAACAGAGCTGCGTCTCAGTTAAGCCACCTCAGAGCACCTCAAAGTGAAGTTTTATTAGAAGGGCAAATTGCAGAGATGAATAAACACTTTACTGATACTTTGTAAGTGTTATGAAGACCCAAAGAAGTATATGTTAAAGTTTTACTACATAATATTACATAATAATGAGTAATAGAGTAGTGTCATTTATGTAGTACCTAAACTAAAGTGTTACCAAATATCATATCATATCATATCATATCATATGCATTGGTACCCTATACTGGAGGATAATAGATGTATTGATAATATAATCTCAGTAGCACAAGCCCTATAATGGTTAATACAGATTCAGAAAGGGGCTCTATGCTTGAATGTATATATTTTTTATATACAAGTATGAAAAGTAGTGCTCTTCAATTTCAGGTCATGTAATCTGACATCTTCAGGTGACAAGATCAGAAACTGCAGTCATCAAGTTTGACATACCCCCTGGCTAAAAGTTGTGTAATGTGCCACTGGCTTTAGTCTAAATATCCTTAATCAAAACAGCTACAAAACTGCTAAGACCTTATCTGAAATATTGCATTTAATTGTGAATTTCCTATCAAGAGCAGAACATAATGGACATTCAGAGAACAGTTGGCGGACTCATTCACAGGTGGAGGTGTCAAGAGATAATACCAAGAAAAACGTTTGACGTTTTTTTGGATGCCGTTTTGATACTAAAGTTGCTGGAAAAATAGTGTAAAGTCCGACTGTCAAGGAGTCAGACGTCACAACGCAAAGTCACGGGCTGACATCTGTTTTGTTGTTTGAACCTTAGTTTGCTTTAGCGATGATGTGCTTTAAAATCCAAGTAAAGTTATTTGGCTGGCATCTGTTATTAAAGATACTATATAAAATGAGACTAAATTAAATTAATATGATATCTAACAAGTTAAATGGATTTTACATTACACAGGTTTAAACAAATGACAGCATAAATTAGGGAGAATGGGATGAGGTTGAATTAATCTGAAACTGGACATCCCACTGACAGGCACCTTTCCTATTACTTATGAAAGCAAAAACACACACGATGAATGCAATATCAGAGTAAACTCCAATTGAAAAGACCAAAAAAATCCATAGTTAAGCATTCAGCCAATCAATAGTTAATTAAAAGTAAGGAAGTTAATTGTTCATGCACTGCAATTTACATTCAAAGCAGAAAAAACTCATAGAAAAAGTAATTGGTTTCTCTATTGGAAATTTAAAGCCTATCTGTAATTGAACAAGGGAATATATTATTTTTCAGGTTATATTATTTAGACTCCTTAAACCTATATAAACATATTATATTGTATTATCCATCCATCCATTTTCTAAGCCCACTTTATCCTGAGACTGTTCCTGAAGAAACTGGAACCAGGACCTGGACAGTGCACCAGTCTTTATATTATATTATATTATATTATATTATATTATATTATATTATATTATATTATATTATATTATATAGAATAGAATAGTCCAGGCTAATGTACAGATTACAGTCATCTTAACCTGCTTACCATTAAGATGTGAAGTACCTGTAGGGCGGAGTGATGGCTCTGAGGCTAAGGATTTGTGCTGGTATCCTGAAGGTTGCTGGCTCGAATCCCCATCACTGCCAAAAGAGATCCTACTCTGCTGGGCTCCAGAGGCACTGTACAATTGCTGACCCCAAGGGGTATGTGAAAACTAACAAATTCCTAATACAAGAAATTGTATAAAGTGAAATAAAGAACAACAACAAAAAAAAAACCTTCACAAGTGGCTGTGGTAGGATCTGAACCCAGACCTCTGGTGTCATATTGCAGGACTACTAACTCCTATATAAAATAATGTCATATTTTAGTTTATTTTCCACAGTAGCTCATAGCCATTAATTGTCAAAACTCCCATTCATCACACAGTGCACATTTACACTCACTAATGTGAGGTCAGTTTAGACTTGCTAATAAAACTTATATTTACAGTACATCCTTGGAGAAACGTAAGGTTAAACACCAGACACAAAATGACACAACATAACTTCCTCTGGAGTTTTAAGGCAGGACCACTATAGACCTGCAGTTGGCTGAATTGTCAACAATAAATTGGTCTCTGTGTCTTTTTGGTGTGCTTGTGTTTGTGTTCACCCTGTCATGGACTAGTGCCCTATAAAGAGTTTGTTTATGCCTTGTGTCCTATGCTGGCTGGGACAAGCTTGAGCCATCCCCCAGACTCTGTTCTGCATTACGTTGGTTTAGAAAATATGACATATTATGTTATAGAGTTCTAGCATATTATGGAGCACACCTCACACTCACACTCTCACACTAACCACACTCACTAGCACTTGGCCAACATACAGTTACCAATAAACCTAAAATACATGTCTTTAGGGAAAAAAAGAATACTTGGAGAAAATTGCTGGTACACACTTACTTGGCTGAGATTTATACCCTGGGTATATTATAAATCTGTTAATCTGTGCATTTAATAAACAGATTTTTCTTTAGTAAAAGATTATCGGGATAATATAATATATAATATAATATAATATAATAAATTTCCGTGCCATTCATTCCTGTTCTAAGCACTCCATAATATCGTATCAAATCAGTCTCTTAAAGAACATATTACTTGTGTATTCCAGTTTCAGTTCTCGACAGTTTCCTACTTTTTAGAGACCTTTTAAACTAATGAAACCCAGTGGAGAGCGATCGCACCGACGAGCGGGCCGCGGAGATGCCCCTTTAAGTCGCTTGTTTACATTTCTGTCGCTTGCCCCTTTAAGGGGAGGTGGACGGAGACGGTCTGGAGAGTCAGCGAGCGAGCTGAAGCTTCACGATCCCGAACGCTTGTTGTGAGTGGCGCATCGGCGGTGACCGCACGCGAAGCTTTCCTACTGGATAATTCCCTTTGAACCCGTGCGCTAACCAGGAAGCACGAGAAGCGCACTACTTAGAAAGTAAACAGAGGCGGGTGCCATCAACTGTCTGGAGACTCGGGGAAGAGCCGCCTATCAGTGGTTGCAGAGCTCAGGAAAAAAAAAAACAAGAGAAGAAGGGAAGGTTGCCAGCTGAAGAAGAAGCAAAGCCGACAAGAGTTGTTTTCCGAGTCGTGGTGAGTGGACAGTGTTGGTTTAAACTTCATCCAAGCGGCAGTTTAGAGTTACGTTTTGTGCTTTCCTACTTTGAATGCCGTAGAAAGTGAAGAAATAACCAAAAACGACTTATTTCTGGCACTGCCCCCGCTTTTCCTTTAGATATTTGTTTTCGTTTTTGTGACTCTACTTTAAACCGGGCGCGCTGGCATTTACTGCGATTACCGGCCGGCGATCACTGGGAACCAATTTGGCAACGCAGACTGTGTGCCTGGGTTTCCCTGTGACCGGAATGTCGCTCTTGAGACTTGAACGAGTCGCGCGTGTGGGCACTCGCACCTTTCCGTCTCTTCCACTCACACACGTGTGATGCTTATGTGAGGCGATGGTTTCTCGTCTGCGCTTGGGCTTTTACAGTATCCACGTCAGTGCCGAAACACTGCCTGCCTAGCAGTGTGAAACGTGCACTTTATAACGACATTGCCCTGAAGGTCTGTCACACCTTTTATGAAGGTGAGAGCTAATCATCTGGGATACTAAAAATGTAATACAGTATTTTAAACTTTTCATCATAAGTATTTTGTCGTGGTTCTGTATCAATATAGCGCTGAAGTTTCTTTATGCATTTCCTTCCATTGGCACTATGTAAACCATGATCAACTCCAGCTCCTTAAGCAGCAGTACGCGAGGCTGCCTAGTGAATTTTCCGAAGACTCACTAACTTTGAGGTATTTATTTGCCTTTCTAACTTGTAGGCTTAAACAAATTAACACTTACATAAGTAGAACATACCTTTTATTATCATCACCATGTCAAATGCTTTTTATGTGAGAAGTCATGCATGATTTAAGAAACCTTTATTTATTTTCCTTTGCGAATAGTACTGCATGTCACAGAAGTGAGCCTATGATGAGATTTCATCTTTGTCATTTCTACCTCCGCTCCTTTAACGCAGCCTTTGTATGTATACCCATCTGAAAGATCCAAACAAACTGGACAATTGTTAAACAGGTCTATTGATATGAGGACATGTGCTTGTTCTCTGCTAATGCCTGCATAAACTACACTCGTTTTTTTAACATACTGTACATTTCAGTGAAGAACACAAAGCATCCCTGAAGTTCAAGAATTAGAAGAGCTCTATTTACTGGAATATTTCCAACTTTAGCACAAATCCCTTCAGTTGAATGACCATGTCATAAAGATTGCACACATTGTTCCCATTTTAATATTAATGCTCTTTTATAGATAATCAGCCTGATTAGCTTTTTTTTTTTCAATTTTTCATGTATTACAACAGAACATTCATGATAGGCTTTAATTTGTAATGTAAATAAAAGTGCAGGCCATTTTACAAGTGGTACCACGTCAGTCCTTTCAATGATGTTGGAGAGACCTTGATGTTACGGGTGGATGTGATTCAGCATATTCTGTCTCTTTGATTCCTGATTAATGTGCTGTCTAGTTCTCCATTCACTGGGTGGTGCATCGTTCATCACATACTGTAAAAGTATTGTACATCAGATGATACACTCTTGCTCAAGCTCTGGCTTTCCATGCTTTTATATTCTAAACACTGTTTGTAGCTTTCTCATCTTTCAAAGTGCCTGCTTTTATTTTGTCTAGCTTGTCTGGCAACACAGCCAACCTGTCAAATAAGGCTTTGGTGTAGATGGCAATGTCAGCCGCAGTACTGCTTTTGTTTTTATCTGGAGGACTGCATAACAATAGACATGTTTATGCTATGGGTAACCCCGGATTTTATATTGCTGAGTAACTGCGGAATGAGTGCTGCTGGATAATCCCAAATTGAATACTGCAAGGTAACTCTGGACTGAGTGCTGCTGGGTAAATCTGGACTCAATGCTGCTGTTGAACTGTAATCTGAAGTGCATCCACATCTGGTGGCTTGATTTGTACTTGCACGTTCTGGCATAGAGCAGGGGTTGATAAAGTGAAGCGTATGCTACAGCAGACATCAGTGAGGATGGATGTAAAGTCGTTGAGGTTTATTGGGTCATTATTGTAACATGTACAGAGTATCGTGAAATTCTTACTCGTATGTAATAATTAGTGTGCAACGTGTCACCTCTCCCATATTTAGTGAGCATAACACCTTTAAATTGAAACTACTACTGTCTTGGCCACTTTTTTCAGCTATTATATTGAATTTATTCTATTCATTCTTTCCCTAAAGGGGACTGTTTAACCTGTATTTGGGCTGTATTGTCATATCTCAATTTGTAACCCTTTCTATCTTTTTGTTTTGGATGTGTTCTGTCTCTGGGAATGTCAGAGGAGTGGGACTTTTGTGAAGCATGGTCTAGCCTCACTTGGGGAGGCAAATTGGGGAGGGCTGGTAGAGATAAAAAGAGCATGTTTTTTATTTATTTTTTACATCAACAACTGTAAGTGCCAAAATAATGATAGGTTCCTTAGCCTTGCAATAATATGATACCAAGGTTGAAGCTATTGTATGAAACAATGTACTACTACCTTTATATGAGATTACAACATGTCCTCAGAAACTGTGTCTCTCTGATCAAACCGTTAACTTTGTAAGCTGGAATGTCAAAGGTCTCAATCATGATATAAAGAGAAAATAAATATTTTCTCACAAAACAGGCCTAAATGTCAAGATAGTATTTTTACAGAAAACTCACTTAATAAGTAAAGACCAGTTTTGGTTGCAAAGTGATTAGATTGGCCAAATCTTTCACTCCATCTATACAAAGAAAAATAGAGGTTTAGGAATCTTAATACATAAAACAATCTCCTTTAGTATCAGAGGTAGTATCTGATCCTGAAGGGTGATATGTCATGGTGATGGGTAATTTATATTAAATCTAAAATCATTTTGATAAATATCTATGCACCTAATGTGGATGATAGAGATTTCATCCAAAATGTATTTGCATTTATTCCTAATGTAAACACTCATACAATTTATAATGGCTGGAAACTTTAATTGTGTTTTAAATCCAGACATGGATAGGTCTTCAACTACGGTGGTGATAACATCTAATACTGCAAAAATAATCAAACAATTTGTAATGGATCATAACTTATCAGACCCATGGAGATTTTTATTGGGTGGGTTGAATTCTGGTTTATTAAGTTTGACTTGATTTTATGTAATGTTATTTTCTTTGTTGTTTAAGTTAGACCTGATCATATGGGGGGGGTTGGGGGAATAGGAACTCCTGCCTTCCTTACCTGAATAATCTCGGAAAAATGTATATTACATATATTACGTTTTACTTCTTTTTGCATTTTTTAGCATAACACTTTTTGTAATCCAATTACTGTGCCTGTATATGGTGTAAACCAGTGGTGACCAACTCCAATCATGAAGGGTCATAATGGCTACAGGTTTTCATTTTAACCAGTTTCTGAATTAGTGACCAGTTTCTGCAGCTAATTGATTTGCTATTTAAGACTCAGACCCTTTAGGGGTGATCAATATTGGTCCTGCATGGCCACATTGGCTACAGGTTTTTAGTCTAAACCAATTACTTCATGAGAAGTCATTTATTGCTGATGAAGCACTTATTGCTCAAGCGAAATTATGCTTCATATTAGTTGTCTTGCTTGTTAAGATTATGACCCCTTAACTATTTATTTTAGCTGTAAACAGCTGCATTCATTGTTTTTAATTGCTCATCATTAGCAATAAGTTGCAAATGACAAAGAAACCATTTCTCCGTCTAGCTTATTTCCATTTTCACCTATGTGAATTTATCTTGAACCATTAGGTTTAATAAAATACTTAGAAGGAAATGGAAGACAAAGTGAAGAACTTAAAATTAGTCTTCTGTTTTAGGCTTTATATCATTTGGATGGTGATATTACAAAAAAAATTATATAAATATAATAAAATCCGTGATTTAAGAATGACTTGCCTTTGCAGAGTTAAAATGCTAAAAAGACATGAAATTAAAGAAGACCTGTTTCTAATTAAGCAACTGGTTTGGAACAAAAACCTACAGCCACTGTGGCTTTCCAGGACTGATGTTTATCATCCTTGGTGTAGACGTTTTGTGGTGACAATCCTTTAACTTGTGGTATTACTACTGACCGTTCCTCTAAATATTTAAAATACAGTGACCATTAATGCACACCCAGCTTACCTTTAAGGTCAGTTCATTTTATGCAATACCAAACATTGCTACAACCATACCTTTGTTGCCAATCCAGATGACCACACTCATCAGGAGATCTGTCTGCTCAACCCCTAATTTCTGCGTCTGTGAGTTCATCTTGAAAGTGACACATATAGTAAGCTCCAAACAGAAATGTCTGGCTGCTGTAGGAAATAATTGAGATCTGTGGCCAGTACCCTAAGGGCTCCCACACATATCAACTGACATGAATTACATGTAAAACAGATGGTTATCTTTTCATACAACATTTTTGAGTCTGCGGCACACATTGTATGTACTTGTTTCTCTCCTTGTTATGTGCATCCTTTTATAGGAGATGTGCAGTCAAAGTGCAAAAGTTTATACTAACACTAAAATATGGTGATGTACAGATTATTGAAAATAAGTAGACTCTGTCTGCGTGCACAAATGCATATTTGTGCACATGCAGGATATGAATTGTGGTTTATTTGATGTGAACAGTCTCTAGCATATTAGAAGAATATGGACAGGACAAATCACAGCAAGCCAGAATAGTAGCATCAGTTTGAGAATGGATGGCCAGTTCTGGAAATAAAACAAGGAATGGAAATACTGTAGCAACTCTATATACTTTCTGTGTTCTTTCAACTTTTTTCAAAATGTCTTGAAATCAAAACAGCATGTAATTTTCCTAATCCTTGTTCAAAAACTACTAAATGTACTTTATTTTCTTTCACAGAAATCTGCAAAAAAAAAAAACACTTCTTCAGTCTTCTCTAGTGCAGGTTTTTCTTTCCCACCAAACCACGTTGGCCTTGCTAAAAGTCTCTGATATCATATTTGAACTGTGGCCAAGTTTTTTTCAATTGGTCAAAGGGACTTGGATCGTCTTATCTGCTATTTAAACCTGCCCTTACCAGAGTGAGATTTTCCAAAATGTCATCGCGGTACCTAGTTTCAGTATCAGGAAGACTTCCTGAGAAGTACATCACTGCTTTCCATCAATGCTGGTGGCACCAGACCAGACCACTACATCTTCTAGCCTATAGTAACTCTTGCTACCTTTCCTACTCGGAGTCTTAGACGGTCAAGATGGATGATTGGTTATAGCTCTGGAGAGCTTTCTATCTCTCTGTCTCCTGTGACAAGATACATATCCATTCAGTTTTTGAGTTGAGGAGGGTACTCGGTGGTTCTCTGTGTGTTGCCAGGTTTGGCATTCCCAGGAAATTTTTACTTCAGCTACATTTGTGAGTGTTGAGACTTCGGCTGTTGCTCTTACCTTTTTGGAACTTTCACTTCCATGCCCAAGAGCGGCAACTAACAGTACATAATTTCCATAAAATTGGATTACACAACTTTCACAAACCCCAACAGTTAATTTCGGTTCATTCCAGAAGGTGGGTGGTCTCGGCAGCATTTATAGCAAAGCAGAAACAAACTGTGAAAAGGGAGCTAAACCATTGCATGGCCCACTCACCTAATACCAATAGTCAATTTAAACTAACATGCAAGTCATGCAAAGAAGTTCTGAGTGTCTGGAGGAAAACCTTACAGACACAAAGATAATGTAGAAAATCCATAAAGACAATAACCAGGGCACTGACTTTGAACCTAAGATGCAGGATGCATCACCAGTCACCATTCCATAATGCTATTGATTTCCTCAGTAAAAATTACATGCATAACAGGAATAAACTAGAGTACTATTGAGTAACATCAAAGACATTAAACAATTCTTGGGTACACAGAATGAATTAATAATATTCCACAGCTAAGGATGTTGGCAAAAGAGATCCATCTGGTATTTCAGATGCTTCTGGAGCAAACCTTATTCCAAATGGCATTTGCCTCCAACAATATTCTCCTTAGAATGTAATAAAAGTCGCAAAGTTTTATATATATATATATAAAATACCGTATATATAATATTTCCATTTAGTTTTATCACCTGCTGCATCAGTCTAAACCAGTCTGTGGGTTTTGTAACTTTTTCTGTTGCGCCATATTCTTTCATTCTGTATAATTCTCCTTTTGGTAAAAATAGAAAGGCTGCTTACTTTACATTCAGAGGAAATCGGAGTGTTTTATTTTCATTTAAAAGAATCTTGACCAGTTCAGTTTTTGCTATTCTAAGCTCTTCAAAATCTGCACAAACTTCCTTTGTTGTCAGTAAGAAGCTAATGCCTCATGTCATTGCTCTTTTGAACAACTACTAACCGTAAGGCTGATTACTACATTTATAGGAAATCAGTAGTCACTCTCTTTGTACTGTTTTTTCACCATAAAGAAAAGCTAACAATTTAATTGGCCTCTAGACTGTTTAACAATTAACCCATTTTGTCTACACTTGAGTGCGATAAAACATTTCTCAGTCATTACAGTAGTGTCAGCACCAGTGTCTTTACTCCATTGTTTTGGTAACCACACTGTGCTAGTTTGTCATGTCATGAATGGCTTTAGCATGGCAAATCTATTCTCTACATCCCTTCTTTCTGCAGTAAAAGGCACCTACCAGATCTTCCACAACGGCTGCCAAGTAAAACTTTATCTTTCTATGAATCACTCAGCTGCCCCCTTTGCTCTTCTTGCCCGTCTGGCTTCTTTCACTGTGCTGTGCTTGGATCACTTGAGTTACCTGCTGCACACTGTAGACTGCCTCCTCCTGCTGAGTGATCTGCTGTGTGAAGCTCATGTCTTGTCGCACCATCTGTGCTGCCTCTTGTTAGGTAAAGTCTGTTATCACATGCGCTCTTTTAGGCAGCTCTTTATCCCTAATTATCACAACAAAAACTTTCGGAATGTGTTCATTCCTCTACATTCGAAGGTGCACTTTTCTGACATTTGGAAGATTGTATGTTTAGGCCTGCTTATTAGGTGTTTGGATGAACATGTTTAGTCAAATATGATGATAGCAAAAAATATATTTTGGATGATAATACTCCAAGTTGAACTTGTTCAACCTTTTCTCCTAATTTTGGAGCAAACAGGTACCTCTCAAAACATTGATGGCATGTTTACAGTTTAAGGAGACTTTACTAGGTGAATGTATTCATATCAGGGATATGTATACCAATATGCAAAATGACAAAAGTAATCAATTAAATCAATAAACAAGATAATGTATAGTGATACATACATTTAATAATGTCTGAATTAGAAATGGTGAAGAAATCCAGTCTAATGTTGGTGGTATTAGCATTGCATGGTCTAGTTGTGGCCTGAGCATTTACATGCACATTCAGATTATGTGGAAGGTACAGTGGTGTGACAAACTATTTGCCCCCTTCCTGATTTCTTATTCTTTTGCATGTTTGTCACACAAAATGTTTCTGATCATCAAACACATTTAACCATTAGTCAAATATAACACAAGTAAGCACAAAATGCAGTTTTTAAATGATGGTTTGTATTATTTAGAGAGAAAAAAAATTCCAAACCTACATGGCCCTGTGTGAAAAAGTAATTGCCCCCTGAACCTAATAACTGGTTGGGCCACCCTTAGCAGCAATAACTGCAATCAAGCGTTTGCGATAACTTGCAATGAGTCTTTTACAGCGCTCTGGAGGAATTTTGCCCCACTCATCTTTGCAGAATTGTTGTAATTCAGCATTATTTGAGGGGTTTCTAGCATGAACCGCCTTTTTAAGGTCATGCCATAGCATCTCAATTAGATTCAGGTCAGGACTTTGACTAGGCAACTCCAAAGTCTTCATTTTGTTTTTCTTCAGCCATTCAGAGGCGGATTTGCTGGTGTGTTTTGGGTCATTGTCCTGTTGCAGCATCCAAGATCGCTTCAGCTTGAGTTGACGAACAGATGGCCGGACATTCTCCTTCAGGATTTTTTGGTAGACAGTAGAATTCATGGTTCCATCTATCACAGCAAGCCTTCCAGGTCCTGAAGCAGCAAAACAACCCCAGACCATCACACTACCACCACCATATTTTACTGTTGGTATGATGTTCTTTTTCTGAAATGCTGTGTTCCTTTTACGCCAGATGTAACGGGACAATTGCCTTCCAAAAAGTTCAACTTTTGTCTCATCAGTCCACAAGGTATTTTCCTAAAAGTCTTGGCAATCATTGAGATGTTTCTTAGCAAAATTGAGACGAGCCCTAATGTTCTTTTTGCTTAACAGTGGTTTGCGTCTTGGAAATCTGCCATGCAGGCGTTTTTGCCCAGTCTCTTTCTTATGGTGGAGTCGTGAACACTGACCTTAATTGAGGCAAGTGAGGCCTGCAGTTCTTTAGACATTGTCCTGGGGTCTTTTGTGACCTCTCGGATGAGTCGTCTCTGCGCTCTTGGGGTAATTTTGGTCGGCCGGCCACTCCTGGGAAGGTTCACCACTGTTCCATGTTTTTGCCATTTGTGGATATTGGCTCTCACTGTGGTTTGCTGGAGTCCCAAGGCTTTAGAAATGGCTTTATAACCTTTACCAGACTGATAGATCTCAATTACTTCTGTTCTCATTTGTTCCTGAATTTCTTTGGATCTTGGCATGATGTCTAGATTTTGATGTGCTTTTGGTCTACTTCTCTGTGTCAGGCAGCTCCTATTTAAGTGATTTCTTGATTGAAACAGGTGTGGCAGTAATCAGGCCTGGGGGTGGCTACGGAAATTGAACTCAGGTGTGATACACCACAGTTAGGTTATTTTTTAACAAGGGGCAATTACTTTTTCACACAGGGCCATGTAGGTTTGGATTTTTTCTCCCTAAATAATAAAAACCATCATTTAAAAACTGCATTTTGTGTTTACTTGTGTTATATTTGACTAATGGTTAAATGTGTTTGATGATCAGAAACATTTTGTGTGACAAACATGCAAAAGAATAAGAAATCAGGAAGGGGGCAAATAGTTTTTCACACCACTGTATGTTGTTGTTGCTTTTTTTTTTTTGCTGATGCTCTTCAGTTTTCTATTTTAGATGCAGAGCTAAATTTCTAAATGTGCATTAAGGCATTATATGTTTTCTGCCATGGTTTTCATTCAGAGAACAATTTGGAAACACAACGGGAGTCAAGAGTGGTGGGACTGCATTTTTAGCTGCTTTGATGACTCCTGGTGGCTGAACGACTTTTGAATGAAACAAACAGCATTCAAATATCTGTGCAGTTGTCTCTTGCCACATCCTTGAGTGAAAATGTGCTCTGACTGTTTAAACTCGGATTGGGTGATCAGAATTTAATCGGAATTCAGTAAAAAAATATAAAAGAACCCTATAGTCAGCTCCGAAATCATATACAGTGTGGTTGTTGGATGGTTAAACTAAAATCGGATCTGTGTCAGATATGTGGGATAAATAGGAATCTGGTCACACAAGTATTTTTATTTATGTTTTTGGACATATTTTTATCTGGTGTTTCATTTAATTTCCCTTTTACCAGTGTTCTTCTTTTTCTTGTCCTGAACTATTGTTCTTTTTGTTCAGTCGGAATTTCTTTCCATTATAGCAGTTACATACGTTTTCATTTATTTATTTATTGTGATGTTGCTCATATTGCTGTGGTTGGATGTGAAAATGGACAACCTCTGCTGAAGCAGATTGGTTACAGCAAAAAACTGCCCACAACATGATCTCAAATGGGACTGAATGCTGTGCAGAGTGGAGTCAGGACCTCTTTGTTTTTCCCAGTTGATTCTGGGGTTCATCAGGGGTGTGTTCTTGCTCCTACTCTGTTAATGGACTGGGTGTTGGGCAGGGTCATGAGGTTCAGTGGCTATGGGTCATCTGTTGGTGAAGAAAGATTCACTGATCTTGACATTGCTATTAATGCTGTGATCTTCGCTGAGTCAATGGAGGCTGTGATCAGGTCATGAGGTTGCCAAACAGGGTCCCGATTTGTTTTGTCGTGTGGTGGGTGTGGCAACGAGCTGTACCAGTGCATGCTCCTCAACCTGAACCTACCCGTTCTTTATTGGTAATGATATAATCTGAACGTTTTCATTTCAAAATAAACACTGCTGCAAAATAAGTTTATACATTTTTTCTTCATATCTATAGGAAAGCATTTATACTTGGGGTTAAGTCCAGCTTTATTCTTGTATGTCAAAAATGCTTTGGAATCTTTACTCTCATTAAAGAAAATAATAACAAAAATATCCACCAAAACAGCCTGGCTGCTTGCAAGAAATGTTTGAATGTTTTACACATAGGGCATAATAAAATAAGTAGTCAGCCAAAGGGACAAACCAAGTATTAGTAGTGTGTTTTGTGTTTCATCAATCAGTTTCTAACACAAAACTTCTTTTGCCTGTGTTGAACGTTGTAGAAGCCCCTTTTGGATTCTTTTTACAAGTATGAGGTTGAAAGTCAATAGGTGCTACCTAACCTTGACTGATGTTTTTTTTTTTTTTTTTCTCTCCATAATCGTTGGTGCTTTGTAAGCATTTGTACCCCAAATTAATGCGTTGGACAATAAGAAGCAACTGTGGTGTAATTTCATACATGGGCTCAAAATTGCAGACAGGCAACAAAATAAGAGGAAGTCATTAGAGGTCCATACACACAGAAAGAGAAATCTAGTCTTCAAGGGTTAAGACAAAATTATAACCTTCGGCCAAGTGAAGATGTTAGGAAGATGAGGCGTTTAGAAGTTCTGTGTGCTTGATCACTATCCATCCATCCATCCATCCATTATCAAAATGTGCTTGTGAAGTGTGGCTAATTCTAATACTTGGGCTGGTATGTTCAAAATGAATTGTTTTATCAAAGAGCAAGTGCATAACTAGAAAAAAGCATGAGATAAAGAGAACATGCAAGGGACGTTCAAAAAGTTTCCTCACTTTTTTTAACTCTATTTATTAAGAATTTCAAAAACAAATTACATCACTATTCTACATCGTCACCTTTGTTTGTGATGCAATTTTCCCAGTGATGTACAAAAGTTTTTTTAATGCTCAATTACTACTTCTCCCACCTTCACTGTTTCCAACGAAAATATAAAGGTGCAGAAACATTTTGAATGTTCCTCATACATTAGTGAAGAAAAATAAACTTGCCACCCCTCCTACTCCTTTAAAGCATAACTTCTGTGAGCAACCTTCTTATTTATTTGACAAATGACACTTCTAGCTGAAGAACTCCGATTATTCAGGAGACCTAATTTGTCATGGTCATCAGAGCTTGCTTTCTTTTGATGTTCAAAATTTGTTTATTTGGCCATATTTTGCCATAGAACACTAATTTTGCATATAAAAAGTATTCACCCCTTGGTAGTTTCCACATTTTATTTTAGTACAACATTAAATCAGTGTGGATTTAATTTGACATTTTCTGTTGATCAATGTCAAAAAAGCCAAAATGAAAACAGATCTCTTCCAAGTGTTCTAAATGAATTACAAATATAAAACACAAAATAATTGATTATATGCATTCAATCACAGATCAAAGGCCTAAAATGCCCCAAAAATGAACACTTACAAAAGTATTCTCATTTGCTACATCACAGTATTTTCTCATTCACACATATTAAGTAAGGGAATGGAGATCCTGAAGGTCACATAAAAGGAGCATGTCCACCATCATCTTTTTTTTTCTAAAAAAATATTAGACAGAAGGAAACATTTTACTAAGTGCTTTGCTAATTTTTGTAGACGGATAATAGTATTTGCATAGTTTACTTGAACTACAATGGTGCATTCAGGATTTAAAGAAAGCTATTGTTGAGAAACTAAGAAACAGCAGAGCCCAATACAAAGCAACAAGGATCTGAAGATATGTGCTACTGAATCTTTAACAATACCCAGATAGTGATATAAAAACACTATTGCCAGATGCTGTCCGTTTCATTCCTGTTCCACTTCTTTGGCTTATAGAAGAGGGTTTCATTTTCTGTCATGCATCTGTGATGCAGACTACCCATTGCTTGTCTGGTAGGAATGGCTTCACAGTTATCTCCTTGGCTTACAGAAGAGTGGCCCTTATACTGTATCTTAGAATGTGTCTGTTATCCGGCATTTTAAATAGCTAGTCAAGCCTCAGTCAAAATAAAAAAAAAGAAACTTTTATTTGTGAAAAGCATGAATTCAGTTCAGTTCAGTTTATTTTTGTATAGCACTCTTCCTGGAGTGCAGACGCAGAGCTCTGTGACAAGTTTACAAATGTAAACTTTAGTAATTATATACTGAAGACACATATTTGTTTAAACAGATAGTAAAAGGATATACTCTGAAAATGATTAACTTAAGTTGAGCCCAGCAATATCTGTCCATTAATTAATTCTTGAAATATAGCCAGTCGACAATGGAGGAAAGGAATACAAAAAATCCATTCATCAGCATTCCCAAAAGAAACTCAACCTCTGGGGGTACACTTTCAGTTATATCAGAGAAAGTCAAAAACAGAGGCAGACTCAGCCACGGTCCTGGAGATTTCAGCCAACTGTCTGTCCACACTGTCCTAGACATTTTCCTGTAAAATTGCTGCTGGGCTGTCTAATCTGGCCACAGAATCTGTAAATTCTCTTGATTCCAATGTTCCCAGTATCTCAGTTCTCTTTAACAAAGGCAAGTGCCCCAACAGGATACTGGGAAGAGAAACAGATAGAGGAATGTTTGTTGCAGTTCATAATGATTGTATTACTTACTGTAAACTTTTATACAAATGAGCAATAAACAGAGTTTCAGTATGCCTTGAAAATCAAAGGCCCCAATTGGGATATACTAGACTAAAGTAGTGTCCTGAACCTGCATTTAAACGCTAGACTGAAGTGGCATCCATTAAGCTGATGTCACACTGTGCCTCCCTCTAGTCATGGGGTATGTCTGGTTTTCTGACTGCAGTTGCTGATATCATCACCGGAGCATGTCAATTTATGTTACTGAAAATTGCTGCCCATATCACATTAAATGAATGAATGCTGAACTGTCAGCACAGTCGTGCTCGCACCTTTTTATGACAGCCAATATTGTGACGGAGCTGGTGCCATAAAGAGAGTTAACAGGTTTGTAGGTACAGTAAGTTCAGCAGATGTCTTTGCACTTTTTTTTCCTTATTCTGTTTTAGTACATAAAACACAAGACATTAGAAAGACAATCCTTTCTTCTTTTGCTAGGTTCAAAACTAAATATTTTTGATTCCCCATCACTACATTCTTTGCATTGTACTTCCAGATAAGCCTTCATTGATTGACCGCTTTCATGCACACAGAGCCCACCCCTATGATTAAAGATAATTAAATAGTTGCATAATGTGACATGAGCTTTACGTAAACAGGCAGATCATTCCAAAGCTTTGGAACCCAGTACCGAAAAGCTTGAGCTCGCCTTCTTATTTTGTTAATCTTTGAAATATTTAGTAGGCAGACATCTTGAGATCTTGATGCACACTCTGGTTTGAAAGTAATGATAAGTTCAATTAGGTATGCAGAGCTTTGTCCATTGAAGGCTTTAGATGTAAGAAGAAATGTTTTGAAATCGGCTCTAGGCTTACCTGGAAGCAAGTGTAATGATTTAAGAACTGGAAGTATGTGGTTGTCCTTTCTAGTTCTTATAATAATAATTCTTACTGCAGCATTTTGAAGCAACATAAGCTGCATATTGACCGATTTGAGTAGCATTACAGTAGTCAATCCTACTAGATATAAATATATTAACATCTTCCATTTTAAGAATCCTAATTTTCCTGTATTTTTTAAAATGGGGAAGAGACAGGTTTTAGTTAGCTTTATAATGCGTGATTTAGAAACATACTGATATTAAAGACAATAACTTGGGTGTTGATTCAATAAAAATAATGGTTAGTCTAACTGACTTAAAGTGAGATAATATTGTTGCAGCCTACATCACTTTGGGTCCTAATGTGCGATCCTGAGGTAGTTTGTCATGTGGTGGGTGCGCCACCATCACCTACATCATTCCTGCAAATAATCACTGCTTTTTCTGCATTCACATGCCAGAAGTTCCCATCCATCCACACTTTTGATTTACTTACACAATTAATTAATGATGACAAAATGTTATTTGGCCTTAAAGTAAGATATAGCAGGGTATTTTCTTCATTCAGCACCACTGCTTGTCTCTTTTATGTCTTAAAAGCAGAGCAAGATTGCCTTGAATTATTGTGAGGTCCCATAGCAGGAGACAAAATAAAGGTATTTTAAGCTGCTGGAGTGAATTGTCTTTTTGCAGGCAAAAACCAAAGAAATAAATTTAGGAAAAATCAATTTCCAGGGCCAAAAAAAAGGCAAAAGAAAACTTGTCAGGTCAGGTTGGGGAGCATGCATTAGTACAGCATGTTGCTGCACCCACCACATGATGAAACAGAACAAGATCCCAGTTGGCAACCCTCTCAGGCAGACATACTGTCCAGTCTCACCCTCTGGAAGTGACCATCTATCTGCTGCAGCCACGTGTTATGCGGCAGTCCTCTTGGTCTGGTCCAGCTGCTCGGGTCCTCAGCAATGAGGATCCTGCAAGCCAGATCACCCTTGGGAAATTGCGCCTCATGGCCTTAATGTCGTAAGTGACGCTCCCACACAAGGCAGGTAGTGTGCCTCATTTGGGACCTGAATCTTGCTGCTGATTTAAGTAAACCTCTTGACAAGGTCGATACTCTCTCCACAGACAGACTTACTGCTTGTGGCTGTGCCCAAATGGTCATTAAAGTTCTGGATCTTGGTTTTTATCCAGGAGACTTGCAGGCCCAGACACTCTAGTCTCCTCGCTGTGTCTTTCGAAAGCCCCCGAGCAGATCCTCCATTGACTTCACCAAGATCACAGCATCTTTGGCAAAGTCAAGATCAGTGAATCTCTCTTCACCAACAGATGCCCCACAGCCGCTGGACCCCACGACTCTGCCCAGCCCCCAGTGTATGCAAGAATTGAACAGAGAAGGAGCAAGAATAAACCCCTGGCAAACCCCAGAGTCAACTGGGAAAAACTCAGAGGTTCTGCCTCCACTCTGCACAGGTACTGGTACTGCGAGTGCTGTGCAGAGTGCAAAACAAAGCATGAAGTCCAAAAGACAAAACTAAGTTGAAAAATCAACAGCTTCAGATAAGAACTGTTTACTTTAACTAATTTTAGAGTCTTTTTTTTTTTTTTTAATGTATTTGTGATACACAAAAGAACACCTACAATGCTACATATCACCATTTTATAGAAGAAAGTCCACTGATCTGCTATTTAAACACATGTTAGCAACAGACCTCGCAAGTCAAAACAGCATGGCGGTGTTGCACAACAAGTGGACTTCAAAATGGCAGCCAAAACATAATGATAAAATATTTATGCAATATCAAATATAATATTAATTGCACAAATTCATAAGAATAAGAAAGTATAAATATCACTATGATGTGTTCATTTGAATTAACAATGTATTAAGCAATGTCAGTAAATTCCTTGAAATTATACGATTTTAGATATAAGATTTTCTTTTTCTTTGGAAATTACCAGGGTGGGTGTCCTGGGACACCTCACTTCCTCTTTGTTCATACATGCCTCAGGCTGAGCAATTCCTAGGAAAGCCTGCATGTGTGAAAGAGGCTCATGTGATGAGTTTGGTGACTTCCGTCTGACCTAGACAAGCATCGTATCACCATGGTTATCTGCAAATCTTATCGTAGAACAATGCTTATTGTTCTGTGCTTGGATCACTGACATACAAGGTAAACAATAAAGGAGACAGAGTATAGGATTGAGGGACCCCTATGTTTGATTGTATGCCAATTGACTTTGACAAACAGCATATGGCTAACTGAATATTGATATGGCCTTTCTTCTGTCAAAGTTTGTCTTTCTCTATGCACACAACATGAATTACAGTGTCTGTCATTGGAAAAAAGAGCACTTTGTACTGACTTTTACATTATTGTTTACCTTGGTGTTTTCAGTTGATCCTATGGGGAAAGCTGGATTAGTTTGTCACTTGGTAATGGTTTCATTCAAAGCATATGATTTTATTTAAGTCCACACCAGCCTGGATTGGAGAAAAGCCTTCACATAGCTTCACGCTGTGGGATAAAACATAGTTTAGAATGCAGAAACACAATGCTTGTGTTATTTGAAAAGCAAACAAAGAGAGCTGAATGTTCAAAGTTCAGAACAGAGAACAATATAACAATAAGACCATAAAACAGAAAGAAGACAGACATGACTGTCAGGTATTTGAACAGTAAACGAATACAATAGGGAAACAAAGCCTACCATTTTCAGTGTAGCTTGCAACAGGCTTAGAAATAGTTGGGATTCCAGGGCTGTCCAGCATGAGAGATGGAAAGAGTTAACTATTTCCAAGTTTTTCACAGGCGGCTGTTAATGTCTGTTAATTTTACGCTCTTGAACAGCAACAAATTAGCAAAAACAGTACATGCTAATTTATGACATTTTGGAATAAACTCATGCAGTGTCTACAAAATTGAAGAACTATCTGACTCATGCCAGTTTATCTGATGCTGTCCTGATTATAACTTTGTTCATTTGTAGTACAGGCAACAGAAAAAATAAGCAGAAATAGAATGTATTACACTTACTATAGCTTTGAGGAGGTTATAATGAAAAAAATTCTGATTTTTAGATTTGTAATACTGCAAATTTCTAAAAATGCCAAATGTTTCACTTACTGCACTTGTTTGCTCAATTAATTGAAGAAGTTAATGAACATTTGTGGGAAGAAGTTCTTCTTCTTCTCCATCTTGATTCTTCCTTCCATGTTCTTACCATTACTGCCTTTGTGATTTTCTGTATGACTTAAAATAACTTTCTTTTTGTTTCCAGCAATTATGCAATTTTCTTTGAAATGTATTTCTTTCTGTTCACTTTTCCCCTGTAACAATCCCCCTAAACTTGAGGTGCGTATACTACATTGTCAGTTTAGTCTCACATGAAGTTCTTTTTATAACAGTGGCCATAGATTGTTTCTGACGTTCACCTCTCAAAGCTTGCAGTCACGTAAAGAAAAAACAAAATGTCAGCAATTGCATTGCAATATCCAAAAATACAAAAGAGAATGTTAACTGATCATTTTATGTATAGCCTCCATAAAAATAACATACAGAAAATTTTGCATACTTTCAAACACTGTATAAATTTTACACATAGTACAAACTGTAAAACATTACATTTAGCCTCCACACCAATATGTTTTTCCCACCCATATATACATAAACAAACCATAAAAACACTCAATACAAATTTACTTACAAAAGATACCTGTACAGTTTACCCCACATATACTGTATACATACTGTACATATGCACAAAACATTCAGTATGAACTTAGTGTGCGAAAGACTCATCTGATCAGTTAAACCCACATATATATCCATAAATATACACAAAAAACATTCAATTCAAATGTTATCTACATGGAACTCCAGGCATAATAATTCAAGATTAAATGGCGTATTGTCCAGGTAGGGTTGAGGAGGATGTAGGAAGATGACAAGGTGAAAGTTGCAAAGGAATGATGATAGGAAGACGGCACTATCCCAAAGATGAAAAACGTTCAGATCTCACCTCTCATTATCAGGTAGCCAGGGCGCAAGGACAGTCCTAAAAAGGTGTGCAGGTGGCCACTTTACCAACATTGTCCACGACAACAGCAGGCCAGTTGTTTAAACTTTTTTGGTTCAGCATTGATTGTATGTTTAATTCTTCCCTTAACAGAAAATGATGCCTGGATGTAGATTGGCCATCCTCTCTCCTTCTCCTCTTTTGAGTTTGAGACAGTCAATATTTGTCACATACAGTCTGTGTAGTATACTCCTATAAAATTTATGTGGTGGTGCTACACCACAAAGTGTTTGGTTTCAAAAGTTCTTGCAACTTTTTGTCTTCAAAATAGTTTGAGACCTAGAGAGATAGAGATCCTGCTGCTATGTAATTTGACAGCCTTTTCTTTGCAATACATGTTAAGAAACAGAGTGCCAGGGCCCTGAGCAATTTATTGCCAGTGACAACTTTTAAGGCAATAATTGAGTTGTTATTCCTTACTATGATTAAGACTATGTCCACACTAATATGTTTTTGTTTAAAAACACAGGTATTCGTCTCCATTTTGGCCTTTTGGCCACACCATCCGATGTTTTTAACCCCTGGAAAACAAGACTTTTGAAAGCACTCTTGAGAGGTTTAATATTTCTGAAAATGGAGGCTCAGTGTTATTATGTGAACAGGATAAAATGCAGGATTTTGAAAACACAAACTCTAATCGTGCTCTGGTTGATTCATCCTTATTACATGGTCAGTCCCTTGATTAGATTCTGCTCATTACAATATTCCATTCCCTAGCTGGAGTTGCATTAGTTTTGTTCTAATTTGGTTGGTATGTAGTTTTAGTGCTTCTGTCCTTTATCATATTTTTTGCCAGATTGTCAGTGGCTTGACCTTGTTCATGTTAATTGTAAGCCTTGACCATGCGTATTCTTCAAACCTGAGTGCAACTGCTTTATTAGCCAACTAAATTTATACATTCAAGGAATTTCACTTGATGCTTACTTATATTGACACATTAAATATAGGCAAATGAAACAAACTAAGGGCATTTTAATTAGAAATTATGATTATAGTTCAAGTACCAAATGCCAACAACACACAATCTAGTATAACTTGATATGAACTTTTAGAAATAGATCATAGGTTAATGAACCTTTGAGTGGAAATAAAAAGCAGTTTTTATGCTGTGTTGTTTTAACCTTCAGTGCCCTGTATAGTTTCCCAGAAGGGAGGGCTTGAAAGATGTGATGTCCAGGATGGAAGAGTCAGCAAAAACCTTGTTTGCACACTTCCTGGATCTGGAGTTCTATAGATCTTAGAGTTTGGGCAAATCTGCTAACCAAAATATATGTTGAAGCCTGACCTTGTCCTCAACACTTCTTGTTCCAAGCCAAATGGTTATTGAGGATGTAAATATGGAGTTAATGACTGCAGGTTTTAACATTCACAAAATAGAAGCGGAAATGAGTTAAATCTACTTCTCATTCATTAATTTGAAAGTGCTGTTATTTTCCCAAAACACTTAAGAACTATCTGATAAAGATCAAGCAAAACAGTTGATTTTATTTAGATTTTTGCTTTATAATGTGGATTGAACTAAAATGCAAAAATTCTAAATTATCTATTAGAGTATGCATTCTTTTATAAGTCTACACTGAGTGAATTCATTATGTTTACTGCATTGTTGCTTGAGTGATTGCAATTGACTACACAAATAGACAATATATGTTTTCAAAAAAAGTAAAAAAAAAAGTTGTCAGCAAGTTGATGGTTTCTGTGCAGTAGGCAGCAGAACATCAAGTTGACCCCCAAATCTTAATTCTTGTGATCAATGATTTCATGACTATCTGATGCTGTAACGTTTGACCTGGCATTGACTACAGAGTAACTGCTCCAGTGATTTAATTCCAGTAGGCTTTGTAGAGCAAGTCCAAACTGTTTTAATTTTGTTTCATTTTTAAAAGAATGTTGTTTTTTTTTTGTTTTTTTTTTTTTGTTTTCCAAGTTGAAGTTGCAACAGCATTAATCTGAATGACAGTTTATTCTTTCTTATGCAATAGAACAAAATATACGCACAAATATACAAAACTACGTGTTGTTCTACTGTTCTTTCTTTTTTTTGATTTTGGTAAAAATTTTTGTTGACTACATTTTATATTTTATTAATCTTATGTATTTGCATTTTCTTTTATTTTCATGTCGTCAGTTCGCACACTTCTCGAAGGTCTGGGATTTTTTGGGTGATTTCCTATGTAGTAAACTTAAGTTATAGCATAATGAAAATTACATAATTAGATTTGGTTCATGCGTATTGCTGTAGCGATGTTACAAAGCTTACAATATATTAGACTTTCACTGTGCAGGTGGAGCCAAAGCTTGGAATTATTCTAATGAAGGCCGATAGCTTTGTGATATTTGTTGAGATAAAAAGAGCCCATTTTTTTTCTAAAACATTTGATTTGTATATTCCCAAATCATCTTTCAATATAATTTACTCACTTTCCTGAAGATAATGCTGTTAATCTGCCATGTTTCTATTTGCCGAGGGTTTATATAGAAATTAAAACCCTTAAATATTATATTTTTTTAAAAATTCAGTTTAATCATTGCTGGTAAACCAAGGAGTGAGTACAATTGTTTTCCCTGAAAAGCACTGATACTAACCTTTACATACTATTCTTGTTTTTACATTTAAGTTTCTCTCTCTCTCTTTTTATAAAATATGCACACACAAAGTCCACTCACTCACCAACAAACATACCATTTCTAGTTTAGTTGAAAATTTGCCAGAACACTTCATCTGGGGCATTAGGTATTTGCTAAGAATGGACATTTGAATATTTTATTAGGGGTAAAAAAAAAATCTAACAAATTCTTTGATTGATCTAATTGAAATTTGGTGGCATTATAGAAAAAGAAAAACAGCTAACACTTTTTTTTTGTATCAGGCAATAATAATACTGTACTGAGTAGACTAACCGCGCGCTGTGTCCTTTTTCAACTCGGTGGTGAGACAAAGTCAGACAGTCAAAGTGTCACATATACGACGTGATTAGCAAATGTGCTGTAAAGCTCGAGTCTGGGTACCAACAGCTGTGGTTGTGAATAAAAGTGTTGTGAAGAGGACGCTACAATACATTTACAGGGACAAATAACCCCAAAATTAAAAATCTTCAACTCATTTCATAGGCCATCGTTTCTCAACCTTTAAGTATTTGCGACCCGAGTTTTCGTAACAGTTTTAATCGTGCCTCCCTAACGTTTTTTTGAAAGGAGCCCACTAATACCAATTTGTTCTTTTTTAATTAATGATAAATCATAGATGAATATTTTATTATACCTACTTAACGTTTATCGACATTTATCTAACTCTATATTTATTTTTCTAGTATCAGAATGTAGTTTAAGTTAATTTGTTTTGGCTTCAATAGATGTATTTTTCATATTTTTGATTCTTGTTTTCTTTTTTTCACATCTTTGTGCCCGCCTTTTTGTTACTTTGCGACCCCCCTAGGGGGGCCCGCCCCACAGTTTGAGAACCATTGTAAAAGGCCATGTAAATCTCCAACCTGTAAACTTTATTACTGTTTATAATAAGATAAGGTAAAACACGATTCAGTGTTAGAAGTTTATTGTCTGGCTAAGATTTTCTGGGTAAAGCCACATTCAGAATATTAAAAATAAAAAAGTAGGAGCTTTAAACATACAACTGATGAAAAACACAAAAATAAATGCATGAGTGAACATTGTAAAGAAATGAAAATCATAATTATCTAATCATAATAATAAAGGTAACTCTATAGTACTTCATCCCCAAGTTAATACACGACTGGTGATAAACTCAGAAACAAATCCTTGAGTGAACAAAGTAAACACCCACATCAGGAGCGGAGTTTGGTTCATTTGGCTTGATACCGTTGTCTAATAGGTACGTAGTACATAGTTAGATTTGTACTTTTTTATTTGACTTCTCATCATTTTCGATGTAATTTTCGTTGGAGTTTATTTTAGTTCTTGTTGTTTGCAATTTCTAGTTGCCCACTTATGTCAAAGTAAGCTGCTGTGCGCATACACTAGGCCTGTTTCAATTTTTATATTTTCATCTAAGCCCTAAAAAAAAAACTTTGTAATAGCACAAGGTTACAGATCAAATTATTATTTACATTAAAATCCAATTGAAGCTGCCATTTTACAAGATGCCCTGTAAATTTTTACCTAAAATTCCCATTATTCCTACTAATTAATAGTTTCAATTATAAAAAATGCAGCTTCCTGTAAAACTTGAGTTTTGCAATGACTATCAACAGAACACAAGATCAGTCACTACAATAAGTAGTGGAGAATTGTATGTAGCATGTTCAAAAGTGAGGAGCTCCAGGGAACTAATTATATTAGGCTCTGACTTAAAAAAAAACCAAAAAAAAAACTACAAATATTGTATACAAAAAAGAACTTGGGTAGGTACATAGTAATTCTGATACATCTGATTAACTGATGACACTAGAACTGAGACCCATTGTCTTAGAAAACTCCCTGGTAGATAACAGCTAGTTTTTTTAAAAAAATGCTCTCTTGGTGAAATCATCATAACAACTAGTTTTGTAATGAGGGATGCAAAAACTGGACTTTAGAAGCATAACCCTAATAATAAAAGAATGCTAAAGAAAAACAATACACATAAAAAACACTATCACAACATGTATTTTCAATAAAGTAGCTGGTTTGAGGGAAGAGTCATAGTTATGTTTCAAAGAATGTTAAGCAGAATTGGTGTATTTATTATTTTTATTATTTTAGTTCAAATGTATTAATGTGGGATGTGTACATAGTAATTAAAATTTCAAATGTGCTAAACTAGTTATGGTTTTGAAACAAGAAAATTAAATTCACTTTAGCATCTGGCAGAGTTTTTTAAAAATTTATAATAATTAAATATATTCAAATCTATATGCATATGTTCAGATTCATTCCGATTGTTAACAAGAGAAATTATGAAGGAAAATGGAAAACTGGAGAACCTGTAGAGGGCTTCAGTGCTGTGCACCATATGTCAGGTCCCAACACGTGCCCAATTAATTAAGAAACCATTCAGAAATGCACTTTGCAAGCTGCTATGCACCCAAGATGATGATGATAAATTCATCACAAATAAAATCATTAGAGCATGTGGGGATTTAGGCAGGTGTACAGAAAATGCTGCTTGACTTTTTCAGTATTAATGTTTCATCACATTAGACATGAAAATACTCACAAATCCCAAGTCAAGGGTTCGAACACTGAGCCTGCTTGTTGTCCGTGTAGAGTCTGCACGTTCTGCCCATGTCTGTGTGGGTTTTCCTTCCACACCGTCAAATATGTCTGCATTAGGTGCCCTGTATGAGTTCGGTGTGCCAACGAGGAGCTGATATCCTGTCCACAGGTATTTCATCCTGTGTACCCGATGTTGCCTTAATACTCTAAACTCTCCTGCAGTCCTAAATTGTAAATGGGAGTGTTATGCTATATTGTGTTATGCTTTTTGAAATAACATCAGTCAAACAGCACTTTTAATAAAACACGTCCACTGCTCTTGAATTTCATTGTATGCATGGGAACAAATAAAACATTTTTGGATTACCGCATGTTTTAATTTTTAAATGCCATTCAGTTATTTTCCCCCTTAGTGGTTGATGTTGAGATATGTGCTGTGTATTAAATATTTAAAATGAAAAATGATAGCATTGAAGTGCTAGCATTGGCCAGTTATACAAAGTAGATACCAGCATGCCTCCTTTAATGCCAAACTTTCAAATGCTGGTATTTAACCAGATGTTCCATTAGGACATGCAATATAATGGCAGATTTTCAGATTTTTTCAGATTTTCTAAATGGATGAATTCAAAAGAATGCATGCTTTATATAGTTTACATTTGGCCTCCACACAAACTCAAAATGAATTAAATGTAATTTCTAGTGAACACATTTGAACAGAGATAACTGTCTAAAAGTCATGCTTTTTTTTAATTCTATTTATATAAACTTTGTCTATAAATTTGAGGGAGTCTTCCAATCCCAATTGTTAGATACAAGTTCTTCATCCTGGAGTCAGCAGTTAAATGGTAACCACACAAGCTTGATTTGCGATGTGACAAAATGATTGTAATCCGTAAAGTACAGAATTACTGAATTGTAAAGTGCTAAAGTGAGTGAAAATTGTGAATGATTGCAACAAACACTTTTTCAGTAGTCAGAATTTGAACAACACACTGATATGGTAAAGTACTGTAAATACGTCGAATCAAATTACGACATAAAGGTTACTTCAGAAATTAACATTTTTAAAACAGTATTTTGGATTGTAAGCTGATGGTCCTAGTGACAAAATATTGGACTTCATTTGGCAAGGCTGCTCACTCACTCCTTGCCATTTACTCACGGTATAAGCAAAGCTGACACTCACTGATTGCGACCAGTCACAGAGGCTTATTCTCTTTTCTTCTCTCCTGGTCCTGAGACTGTCTTTTTTTTTTTAATGGGATGTCTTCAATCTTCTGACGAGAAGAACACCAGGAACTCTGCGACTATTACTGAACTTGATACAGATAGCTCAGTGACATGCAGAGACTGCTTACTTTTCTGTGGAACCTCCTTGTGTTAGTACTTTTGGTTAGAGGAAGAAAAGCCTAGCATGAGGCCAGTTAACTTGCTTAGATTTTTTTTATATACCTCAAAGATATTAATCTTATCTTCTGAATGGCTTGTGCTGGTGTTTGTTTGTTTTGCAACATGGGGAGCACATATCACATTGATCTGTGGTTTACAGAGTTTACTGTAGGTATGATGTAGTTTACACTTCAAAGAGCTCAATTAAATATGGACTTGTATTAAGTTTTATACATGGGCAAAAGGAACATTGCAGAGACAATGAGAGACACTGAGCTACTGGAAGTATATTATGAAAAAAAAAACCATTTGCTGAAAAAATTATTTAATGTAATATATTGTTATTGTACATCTGTGTTCATTTAATATAACTCAAACTCAACAGTGTTCGTAGGCTCTCTGCATCTATTTCTTTAAATAACTAACATAACATTGCTTGAGTGTGACATGAATTTGTTAATGCTGAAACAAAGTTAATAGATATTTATAGCAGTGTTTCTAAACCACCAGGTCATGGGCTGCGGCCGGTGGGTCATGAGTTGTCATTGTTGGGTACGGTAATGAGTTACGGTGGGTCACAGTTGGTTGCTAAAAGAATATACTGTAGCTTGTATTTGAATATCTTTTATTATGTATTACTAAATTGCAATTTCTTTTTGAATTACTACAGTCATTTGCAAGGGTCTTATTGACACATGTTGATTAACTAACTTTTTAGTATTTTAGTTTTTTAAATGAATGAACCTGAAGAAATACTCCATTCAAAAATTATACAGGTGGTCATTGACTTACAACCACGTTCGTTTCTGACAGACTAGTCGTAAATCGATCTGGATGCAAGATAAACCAGTGTTTGTACAGTATTGAATCTTGACCATATGTATAGTACTGTACAATAAGTCTTTCGCATAAAGTGGTACATCGTGAGTCAAAATGTAGAGCTCTCGGAGGTTAATAGTATTCAATGCTAAAGCGCAGCATTATAATGTGTGCAGTGAACACCAGTTACAATGAGATAACTGAAAGTCACATGCGATTGAATTTGCTTTCTTTAGTCCCTCATACAGCTTGATCACCTTCATTTTTGTGTCGAGATCAAGTGCCTTTTTTCCTGTAATTGTAATTGTACCTGAATGTAGACAACACCACTGCAGATGATAAACTGTGATTGAGATGAATGAATCATGACATATGGAACTGGTGTGGCGAAAACTATCGTTTGCCCGTGAGACACGGTAGCGGCCGTAAGTCGAACAGTTGTAAGATGCATAGGTCATAAGTCAATGACTACCTATATTCTTTTTTTTATCTGATAACTAACCGATGTAATTTGTAATTTTATCCGAGAACAATTTTTAATGTCATGTTTTAATGGAGAAAGGAGGTAATGAAGTTTCTGATAGAATGGGTGTCTATGGAGATCAATGCTGGACTGCAGCAAACGATATGAAAATGTCAGTGAAAAAAATCTCATGTTTTTCATCTCACTTAATGCACAAGACTAGTTATCCTGTCTTATGCTCACAGTGGGTAAAATATGCTAAAGTATTGTTAAATAAATACTTCCACAAAATCAGAGCAGTACACATAGAGGAAACCTGTTCACACTAGAATAACCTTTTGAATTAAAGACGGGAATCTTGACCAACGAATAGTGGGGATGGTGGGTCTTCTAAAGCTCAATCCTGAGTGAACACGTTTTAATTAACTCCTTTGCCTTAATTTTAATTAACTTGCTACTGAAGCCTTGGACCTTTAATTATTTATTTCTTCCTTAATTAGCAGCCAAACAATATTAAGATACAAAATGAGCCAGTATCCTATGTCGTTCATTCAATGTCCGAAAATAAAGAAAGGTGAAGGACTCCATGATGATGATCTACTCAGATCCACAATACATTTTGGCAATGCTCTTAGAAAACATAATATTAATAGTTTTAGAAATGTCTCCTGTGGCAGAATGAGAGCACTAACAAGTCATGGAATTAAATAACAGGTTTAATTAACAACAAGAACCAATTTTCTAATTAAGAAAATGGTTGAAGTGAAATTGGATGGAGTTTGAGGCCCCAACTTAACTGGTCATTTGCTGGCCTACTACATATTTCATTTCTGTTTGGGTGCAGTTTAAGGGAAAAAAAAGCAATTCAGAGTACTGAATCTTAAAAAACAAATTAATTAAAATGAGGGGAAATAAGTTATTTAGCTGGAGAAATTGGTCATTAATTAAGAAAAATGTTACAATGAAAACCTGGGCCACAGTACCACACCAGGACCAAAGTTGGAGCCCTTTGCTTTAGGGTATTCACTATTCCACTTAGTGTAGTGTCATCTGCATACTTTACCAGCTGGCTAGTTATATTTTTGTTACGATTTTTATTCAGTAATCTTGACAGAAGGATGCTCATCTCTTCCTTGAAAGTAGACTTTATCTATGAGATAATCAAGTGGAGACATTTCTCCAAATTGTTTGTTCTCCAAGTTATTGCCCATCCATTAAAAAAGGATGGACAGGAAGTTTTGATGAAATGAGTATAATAATGGTGTATGGATGGAAAAAATTGCTAAGGTAAATTATATATATTTTTGGTTAGCATAGTAAACATCTTTTGATGTCATTGCCTGGGTATATATTCCGTTACCATTGCGCATATTGGTTTGTGCTGCTTGCTGTGATGCACTGCAAGGAGATTCTAGATACCCATGATATGCCTGCTTATGATGGCTGGCTTTCAGATTCTAACATTTAACTTTTAAAGATGTGCTTTTTTTCTTCCTTTGGATGCCCAAAGCTTTTAAAGTTGCCGTATGCTTAAACCTAGCAGGTTATGCATTAAACCCCCACTGCAATGTGAGCTGGAAACCAGAGTCTTTCTGCAGTTCTAAAGAAATAATACAAAACAGTAGTGGAGGTGTCTTACCAGGCATGTATTTTTTTTTCCTTTTTACACTTAATCATCTATGTAATCTCTGTATAATATCCCACACACTAGTGTGATCAGAGTTTTTTGCTAATTGTGATCTTAGTTGTACACTACACCACACTAAGTCAAGCTGACCTATACTTTTGCAAAGCAATTCAGTCTCCAAAGCGGAAAACAGTATTTAATGAGTAGCTGTATGAATTCAGAAATTATAATGCTGGATTTGGTAGTTCCCTGGCATTCAGGAGTTCCTGCTCCGTTTCAGTGAACATTGTTCTTAATCACATTGTAAATAAGTAGAATCTATGGCACCTTTTATTTCTATGCAACAATGTGTAAATAGTTCCAGGTATTGTGGTAATTGTTTCCTCTCCACTGTGGATTTAAATTAAAATGTCACAGAACTTGCCACATTTTAGACCAAATGGACTAAATTTGCTGTATTTTAATCATGCAAAGTTAAAATTATTTTTGCATTTGAGCATTTTTAGAAATTTTGACACAGATTAGGTGAAAATATATTTTCATGATTGATAGTTTCATTGTAACTGAAAAATGTAGATATATACAATAGAATACTGTGCAAATATGTTTAATATACTGAGCATTAGAAAATACTACATAATGTACAATGAACGGAGTGCCTCAAGTTCCTTTTAAATTCTTCTGAAATGTACTTGCATTCAAATATAATTTAAGTATTAATCCAGCATTACTTAATTTATAACTCTTGGCTTTTATATGTGAATCACAACTTAATTTCTGTAAATGTTACCCAAATATCACTATTTAACAATGCCGTGATTAAATAGTAGAGGTACTTTTATTCTACGTATTTGATAACATTTCCCCTATACGTTAGGCCATTTTATGACTATTCTGATAAATGCAGAAAGAGTTGCAGTTTCTAGAAATGGTGTGCTTGTGCAGTTTCCTTTACATTTAAAGGCTATCAACCTTTATAGACAGATAGATAGAACTTTATCCCAGGGGGAAATCTGTCTTTTTACAGAATCTCTTTAAATAAATAAATACATAAATAGGTAGGTACTAAATATGCACACATGCTTTGGTCTGAACAAAGAAATTAAAAAGAAAGAAAACTTCTGACTTGGCAGTCACACTCCTAGTGAGGCATTATGTAGACATATTTTTGTTGAAATAAAGGAACACAATGAGTATTTCTTGACTCACTTCTGCTGGATAATTTGCTGGTTGAAAGTCCTCAGTGTTGGTGGGTCAGAGAGAGGATGTGCAGAATTGTTCATAATGGCACTCGGTTTGCTTTCATTCTCTCCTTTGCTACCTCCAAGAGTGCTTCTAACGGAACCATAGCTTGTTAATTCAGTGGAACTCTCTTGTAGTAATTTTACTGGCCCGGCATGCCACAGTGTAGAAAATTGCATCTGGCTATAACGGAGTTGTAGATGTGAAGGATGTCACTTGCCAGATTAAAGGAATGCAGTCTCCTATGGAATAAGAGCCTACTCTGCCCTTTCTTAAATAGCTCCTTTGTGTTCTGATCAATGTGGACCCCAAGTACTTGTAGTACTCCTTGAATAGTGAATGGACATAGAGACTCTTTGATGTGGCGGAAGTCGATAATCAGTTCCTTAGTTTTGCTGATGTTAAGATGAAGGCAATACTTTACACTAAGAAACAAAATTCTCCACCTGACTCCTATACTCTGTCTCATCCCCTTTATCAATACACCCCATAAATGCAGAACCATCTTTGAATTTCTGCAAGTGACATGACCTGGTGTTGTATTTATAGTCTGAAGTGTACAGAGTAAAGACAAAAAGAGACGGTACTGTTCCTTGTGGTGCTCCAGTGTTGCTCACATCCACAACAGAGAGACAGTTCTTGAGTCTCATAAACTGCAGTCTGCCTGACAGAAAGTCCATCATCCAGGAAACCATAGGCTCATCCACCTATATATCTCTGAGTTTACCCCTTAACAGGGATGGCTGGATGGTATTGAAGGTGTTGGAGTCAAAAAGCTTAATCCTTACAGTACTCTCATCTTTTTCAAGTGAGAATAAACCATAAGGAGCAGATAGGTAATATCCTAATTTCTTAATGTCCTCGCTTTGTGGCAGTACTTATTTTGCCAAAACCTTAAGCTGTTCCTGTAATAGAAGTGAGACCACAGCCACCAAACCAATTCTGCTATAAATTCTAGTTTAAATGATTATTAAATGTATCAGATCATGGTAGATATTTCGGGGGGGAAAAAAATCACGTATTGTTTTGAAGGTTTAGTTTTAAATTAGGAATCAGCAATTTGCTTGAGGAAAAGATCTGTAATATAGAAGTAAATTAGTTAAAATATTGTTACTTAATGCAAAATTACTTTCTAATACAACAACAATTTATTTCTTGTGTAGCCCAAAATCATACAAGGAATGGCTGAATGGGATTTAATAGGTCCTGTTTTTGACAGCCCTCCAGCCTTGACTCCCTAAGAAGACATAAAATCTAATTAATCTAAAGATTAAACATCATTTATCTAAATTAGCGTGCCTGCTATTTTGTTTTGTTTCCAGGATGCCATGTTCATTTTTTACAAAATCCTTTATTTTGTCTTTTGGTTTTGTTTCATGAGAGTTGTGATTTTATTTACAGTTTTTCGAGATGATGATGAGTATGTGGGCATTCCCTATAAAAGATGGCAGCACCTGTGCTTCCAAGATTTTAGATAAAAATAAAATCAAAAGTGATTTTCAATTTTGGCTGGGGATATTTTGCTTCTAGTTTTGATGCTTATGGTGAGTTTGCAGTCAGATTGGTCTTCTCTCACACGCTAAGCTTAATACAGCTAGAAAGACCCCCACAACACCGACCCTGTCCACTTAGGAATGGTTTATGAGTGATGTGTGCAATGCGTTTCACTCCTGAGTATTCCACATATGGACTGAATGTCTTCAGCATGGACAGTTTATAGGAGTCACCGGATATAACAGAGACTTAAATGCCACTTTTTTTTATCTTCAAGAATATCCTAGACACATGCAGGCTCATGCACCTTTTAGTTATATGCCACTTACCAACCATCAATGTGCTATTTACCACACTTTTCTTTTGGAAATTTTTTGGAAATTTCAGCCCGATAACCCTGCAGGAAAAGAAAAGCAGCAATCACCCCTATACTGGGCATCCTGTATTTACTTTATTACTTCAGTCGCTCTAGATATTAAGACAAAGTTGAGAAATTTTAAAATAAAATAATAAAAAAAGAAAATATAAATAGATAAAAAGAAAATATAAATAGAGAGCAAAGTCTGGAAGTAAATAATCTTGGAAAGCCTGCTGAATATTAACAGCAATGGCAAAAGAGGATGCTCTCATTTCTGGTTTTTAGATTTAGCAGTCTGGCTGATGCATGGATTGTGTGGCTGCATTTGTCCCAAATTACCAAAGTTGTGCTTCATAGAACAGTCCAGGCAATAGTGTGATGTACGTTCAAATAACTCATCACACCAAATATCTTTGCTTTACATGTTTTAGTAAAAATTTAATCCAAAACCGTTCACACAAAAATAGCGAAAAAAATCGAAGGAAAGAAAGGAAAAGTTCTTGTTCAAAGAAAGTTCTGCTTAAGGCTTTTTATCTTGATTCATTTATCTGTAAGTTTGATCTTACAGTTGTACTTTTAAATGTTCATATCAAAAACAGTAAGCATGTTACGCATGGTCTGAAAACTGTATGCCAATCTCCTATTTGCAAACTTATGTAATAGTCTATGCTAGCAGTGAGACTATTTCCTAACAGGCTTAATTAACACTCGGTTATACAGGTATAACTAAGAAAGTTATATTTTGTGTTAACTTAAAGGGGGTAAAAGACATACCATAATGTAAGTAACTATGAGAAACTGATATTCTATTGAAATTAAATGTGAATTTAACATTAACACTGTCTTTGTAAGATTGGCTTGTACAGGTTGTGTTTTCCAATGTCCAGTTGAAATGGTATCTCTTTCTCTGACACATCCCTGCTTCTGATGCTGCTATTTGGTCTCTTGGATGGGCTGCTGTTTGCATTAAAAATTCACGTGGTGTTATGCACATATGATTGGCTATCTAACCTGATGGTGAGTGACTCTACCTAAAACTGTCGATTCTTGTACTTTATCTGTGCAATTTCTTGCCATCTCCAGTTCTTTTACTGTTAAGTTATAAATTGTCTGATCATTTTAAACATAGAATACCATAAATTATTTAGATAACAATAATGAATGTACAAATGTATTTGAGTCATAAATGATTGGCTGTAAGAAAGAAAGATAAAGAGGTAGCTAAATTACTTTTAAAAGTCACTTAAAGTTCATTGCTGTCTGAAGAAAAACTTGTAATTAATGCATGTTTAGCTAGTTTCTAATATAGCATGTGTATTTCCAAAATTTATGTTTTTATCCGTCCAGCACATATGAATTAGGCTTTTTGGCCTTCCTTTTGACTCTTGGACTTTTTTTTTCTAACCTTTTGATTTTAGTAACCGCCTTTTCTTAACTACTGATAATGACCTTTAAGCATTTATTTAGCAACTATCCTTTAGCCTAGCCCTCTCATTCTGTCATATTTCCAGTATTATTCTTTTTTCGTCTTTTGGGGTGTGCCTGCCATCACATAAAGTACATTCCTTAGGGAGAACAAGCCAGCTCTGCATAATGATCAGGCTAAAATTTAAATCTAGAACTCTGTAGCTTACAGCTGGATCACTGAAGATATGTAACTGAAAAGTCCTATTTAAATATGTTTTTCTTTCAGTTTAGTACATAACAAATCACAAGTCCGAATACTTTCTGATGTTTCTCAATATATACTTGTTATTCTGTCCATTTTCATGCAGTCTTTGTAATTTTCCTAATTGGTGAATTTTTTTTTTTCTTCAGAATTTTGCAGAGGTTGAATTCTTGTAGTGGTCTTTAATGTTCAAATCAAAATCAATTTATTATCGCACTTCCGTAAATCTCACTAAATAAAGTTTATTAAGTGACTGCCTGCAAATATTCTGTCCCTGTAAATAATCTTTTAAAAATGAGCTTTTTAGTGACCAGCACACTGTTAAGTGTAGATCTTGTGTTTCTCATTTTTTCATTGCACAACACCCATCAGAAGGGAAAAAAACAACAAATAGTAGTAATAGTCAAGAATATCGGTCTTTAAGGACATACTAGAGTCTAAATGCTGGGAGAAGTCAAAATATTGATTGTCAAGAAAAGGATAGAGTCAATAATGAAAGAAGTCAAAAATATTGATCATTGAGGAAGGGCTAGAGTCTAAATGCTGGAAGAAGTAAAATATATTAATCGTCAAGGCAGGCTAGAATGTAAATATTGGGAGATGTCAAAAATATTGACTGTCAAGGATTGGCTACAGTGTAAAAACGGGACAGAAATATTGATTGTCATGTACAGGGCAAGCAAAAGGTTCTGAAACTAATTTGTTTTAATTTTAACTAATTTACTAAGAATGAATTTCCATGTATTTTGTAGTAAATCCAGTCTTCTAATGACAGAAGCTGTACACCACTACCTTTTACAGGTGCAGTGAAATGACATAGTATGTCATGTGATTTCCACTTCATATTTCAGGCAATGGGCTTATCCGCTCCAAACAATATTGCCACAGCTATGCAATGTTCTCATAATGGCAGTGACCGTAACAAACAATTCCATTTCCGGAATGTATTTTAAAATTTTTAAAAACAAAATTTGCAAACATAAGATGTATGTTCTAGCCACACTAACATTTCAATTCTCGGGTGATTCTGTATCACTGAGCTCCTAACCCTAAACCCATTAACTTGACTTTGAACTTCATTTCATCAGCTTGTGCTTGCAGTTTCATTCATTGGGTCACAACCCAGATCTTGGGATCATGTGGGCCCACCATCTGCAAGGTGATGGGTGATTGCTAGGCAAAATGCCATTTGAGGGAGACAGATCTACTGAACTTTATTAAAGAAAGCTTATCCCTCCTTATGATAAAAAATCCAAAACAAATAATCTAATAGATTTGAAGACTTCTGTTTTTTAATTTGACATTTAGTCCTTTTTTTCTGAGTACATATACTTTAAACAAAAATAATCAAATCTTCTCTGTGTTAACTCTGTGCCATTTAAATTATCCTAATTTCTGTTTCCCATGGCAGTTTAAAACAGGAACTATGGGCTATATTTTTATTGCTGAGGCCTGTGGGTTTTGCTGGCTGCTTCGGACTATTGATTCTGGTTCATCTCACACAGCTTTGTCTTGCTGTTTATCAGTGTGCTCACTGCCTTTGATCAGTATATTGCTTTACTCGATCAATTAATTAAGCAGCCTGTCTCTTTGCCTTCAGAGACCACCCGCGGAGCTTACTGCTGTGACTAGGTATATAAATGCAAAAGTGGTGTTAGCCATGTATGACTGTCACTGTTGCCTTAATCATTTCAAATAATCTTTTTTTTTTGTTTGTTTTGTTGGTTGCATACTTGGAAAGATCAGATATTTATCTAATTTCTGAAGAGCTGAGCTGACTGCTGTTAATTCAGTCCGTTGTGTTAATTACTTCTGTTTAGATTGCTTAGTTTTCGTGGATTAAAGGTGGGAGAACATGAGCAGAGGGTGGTAAGCTTTTGTATTTAAGTGCAAACAGCATACCAGGCAGCCACGTCTCCTCCTCTAAAGATTGTTTTACTACCTGAGGCCTTTCACTTTTGATGTTCCCTAACTTGTTTCTGGGTTATTGTAGGAGGATTTACAAAGTGACTCAAATGGAGGTTTCACAATGCCTGACTTAGACAATAGTGCTGGCCAGCGGGGAGTGCCTGACCTCTCTCTGCCTTCTGCCAGCTTTCCCTCTCTCTTCCTGTCACCTCTCCTCATTTGGGTCTTCTGGCTCATCAAACGGATGTTCTAGAGAAAAATGCGAGCATGAAGCACAGCATCTTTGGATTTATAAACCTAATCTGCATTTCCACTAAGTCTTAGCTGTCAACGCACTGAAACAATAGGTGGAAATGAAGCCTTTGTTTTTTTTTTTTGGAATTTATATTTTGGACAGGCAGTTTCAGTTCAGCATGTTGAAGTATAAATGCCATGTTGTTTACTTAGAGGTAAAACTTACAAGTTTATTTATAAATTTACCAAAAATAAAATGTACAACAATATAGACTCAATCAGCACTTTTGATCCATCCATGTCTCCTGAAGATGAAGAGGACAAAATAATCAAAAATAATAAGACAAAATTGTCATATAAATGAAGGAGTGTGGTACACAGAGTGTATCAATAAAAGAGAGCCCTGTTGCATGTTGGGGCTATCTATATGGTTCTGAAGCCACACCGTTTCCTCTCAATAACCTGCTACGTTAATTGACTTTTAGTCAGAGGGCATGTAAAACTTAATGACTGCAGTTTCTTGTGTTTGTGGCTTTGAGCGTATCAGATTGCATTGCTAGGAGTCCAAGGGAATGACAAACTACACATCTCCTTGCAGACTTTTCAACACAATTTCAAATTTTCAAAATATTTCGACCTTGCCACATGCTGATGAGCAATTAATGTACTAACCTGATAGGACTGTTGCCTGTATGAAGGCTGTCCAGCTACAAACTTTGCCCCTTTTTCTATTCTGTTGTAGTGTGACAAACTTGATAACCTGAGAGGCAAGCCTCTCTTCTGTTTACATGGTCCAAAACCACCGTGTTCCTTTGCTCATTATACTTCTTTATGAGAGCCCATTAGTCGTCGGCTCTCACACACATCTGACCCCACCCTATAACTTAAGACAAAGTCGGGCTTAGTTGCAGACTGAACTGAGTTAAACTATACGACTGGAAATGTCAGTTTTTCTTTATCATGGAGAGTGACAGACTGGTTGGAGTTTGTCATCTTATGCGACTAGGTTCACAGGTGCACAATACCGACTGCCTCTGGCTCAATAAGATTAAGTAAATGAAGGCTATGTCTGAAAATTGATAGAAAAGTGTCACATGGCCTTTAGATACTATAAATAAAAGAAATCTGTGACTGAAAATTGTTGAAAAGTGAAGTGTGATGTAGGCTTAACATATCTTTTTATTTTCTGGTTTGGTCACCCTTCTTCCCATCAGATCAGTCCTTGGCTACTGCTCAGCCCCCAACTCCAGGCTCATTTTACTGGAGCTCGGATGGTCCTTCAAACCCTGGCCTGTCTTCACTTCCACTTCCTGGTGCTGTACTACTAGAGGTCCCAGGTGTTCCTATACCTTCATAGCACCGTAGAAACTTACTGATGAGAGCTTAGCAAGCTGTTCTCCTCAGTATGCCTGATGCATCATAATATATTGTGCTGGTTCTATATAGCACCTTCTGGTGGTTCATGGGTATCTTTTACACCAATTTATCGTCTCAGAGTTTTGCATAAGCAGTTCCTTGTGGGAATTGCAACATGCTGGCAATAAAAACTGATGCCTACACAGCAGAAAAAAAAAACAAAGCACGGAAGTATAAAAGTAGTCTCAGTACATACCTAGATAGATGTTAGACTAAGATATTAATAACAATAACGCAATAAAAATATAACACTAAAATTGCCTCATAGTCCCGCGTGCTGAAACTTGAGAAATAAGTGATTGACTGTTGATTCCTGCTAATGCTTTAACAATTTTGCATGCTGTATCGGCCAAATGGTTTAGGCTTGCAGTGCTTGTTTCTATTCTTACTTCTAGATTGAGTTCTTTATTGACTTTCAATTATTCTGTCAAATTATTTTCTTAATTGCATAAATGTTAAGTGTCTCACACATTTTTTGGTACTGTGCAATTAAACTACAATTAACGCTTTTTTTTTTTTAAAGTGACTGTCATTCCCTTCTTTGTACTTTGTTATATTTGATAAAATTTCAGTGAAGTTCAAGTCATTGAATGCTGAATGACTGCTATCCATAGAAGATCTTGTTACTTAAGAATTACATGGCTGACAAAAGACTACAGACTATGATATTGTGTTGTCATATGGAATGGGAATTTTTAGAATATCCAAATTTAATTTATTAAATGTTGCTGTTTTAATTGAGGATATAATAATAGTACTAGTACATGTGTGTAGCACCTCAGTCTAACTGACTAATAATTAATTGTGCCCAGAGAGGATGAAAGTTGCACAACCAGGCAGGGAGGGCACCACCCAAATGATGATATGTTGAATAAAGGCAAAGTTTGCATATTTGACTGAAACACAGTGAAGTGGACAAATGTTAGTTGAAGCATTTGATGTGAAGTGATATCATTGGTGGATCATAAATCTTACAAATGAATGTTAGCAAAGGATCTGCTAGCCTGTAATTGGGTTGGGGGTTTCTGTTATATGACCTTTGTACTGTTTGTGCACGTTGGAGATGTGTGGGGAAAAAACAATCACTGCTTACATATATAATGATACATGATAATGCAAGCTTTGAAATTTCAGTGAATATGAAGCCCGTGTTTTGAGAGTATTTTCCACTTCTGAATCAACAATGGCCATACACTTTAGGCTATGTCCGCACTACCCTGGGATTTTTAAGCCCCAAAAAACATTTCAAAAGTTTTCTCTAGAGCCATCTACTTTTGAAAATGACAGCTCAGTATTTTACCACAAACATCACCAAATTCCATTTCTCTCTCCATACTGCTGCTTCCTAGTGTGGTCAGTACAGCAGTATTGTGTGGTAAAGTTGCATGGTGTACCGGAACTGAAAAAGTACCAAAAAGTCACATTTTGAAATGGCACATTACCAGCATTTTGGTAATTTCAGTACCAGAAGTTAATAGTAATTTTGAAGCACCTTCGGCTTAGTTGTTTCTTTGTGCAATCGCAACTGCAGACAATATACAGTATATTAATAAAAAATATGCTTAAGACTCCAAGGGCAACCAACACCATGTATTGATTTATGGAGTGTAGCAAGGAATTGAGGAACATGATTTTGTGGTTGAGAAGGGAGGCAGCAGTGAGATTTTGGAGTTTAAGGAGCTTTCTATTATTTGCTTTGACACCGAATTGTTACCAGTACCGAGTTCCAAAAGCTGGTATCGATGGAGAAGTTAATTTTCTCACTGATCCAAGAATATTGCAGTGTCACAGTCTTCTTTTTATTACATTTACATTTATTTGCTTAGCAGACGCCATTGTCCAAAGTAACTTCCAAAATATGGCAAACATAATCGAGTAAATGTCTACAGAAACAGATTTTAAAACTATTATAGGCGAGTGGTGTGTGGTATTTTCTTCATGCTAGCCTCCAGCTGAATAACTCCCTAAAAATTACCTCAGTGTTATAAAAAGTATTTTAATTTCTGAGTTCCTCTTATAGACAACTGTTACAGGAAAGAGTGAGAGCCACTTCACTCACATTCATCTCTGTTGCCAATCCCCAGAATTCCTTTGGGAGTCCCTGTGTTCAGTGTCTGTCCTGATTAAACTCTCACTGGTGCCAGTTGGCCATTGACTTCCCCTCAGGAGGTCGAATGACTGATCTAAATGCTCTAAGGAAGTCACCAAGATTATAGCTGATAGAGTGGCTGCTGAATGATTTCAGAGTGGAACTTTAGGAATGGATTAATTTAAATGAATAAAATTTGTAATGCCAAGATTTAAAAACATGGATCAGGGATATCAAGTAGAGGAGCAGATGAGAAGGTGGCAAGAGGCACAGAATGGGATAAAATATGTATGGGAGAAACAGTGTAGAGAGATGTATGAAGATTTTTACAGAGAAAGAAGGGGGCAAAATCCTAAATGAGATTTGAACTTGGCACTCTCTACTGCTATGAGACAGCAATGCCATCTGGCACTTCACCATCCTTTCCTGTCTTTTATTTTTCAGAGCCACATTTCTCTTGATCACAGGGCCACACTGCAAACGTAACAATTTACTGTTGTCCGAACTTTCTGTTACTGGCTTTCTTGGTTGTGACAGATTGTGAGCATTCGATTGTCTGTCGGTGAGCAAAATGTCCTTTCTGTATATTTTGTACATTTCTAAAAGAATCATGTGAGCTTTCTTTCCAAATAAATAGTACTTACATGTCCAACCAACATACAAGATGTTGCCTGTCTCACACACTTTGATTATTATATTGTTCTACTTGGGAGGGATTTGAGATTGTCTGTCATTTTACTTTTAATTTCTCTTAAGACTTCCTTGCAGAATACACATTGTCATGTTTGGGTCACAGATTTGCACAGAAACACAGGAGGTTGTAGAGACAGGAACTTTATTCAAACACTGCAAACAAACATATGCCTCTTTTTTTTTTTTTTAAGATTTAAATGGACTCCTTGATAAGATGGAGATGAGAGTTCCGTCTCACAATTTAAAAGAATGCAAACATATCTTCCTCTTCAAAGGAGTGCGCGTCAGGAGCAGGGAAGGTCTGAGAGAGAGAGAACAGCGACAATCAAATCAAAATCTGACAGGTGCTGTTTGGAGTTTTAAGTCTGCGAAGTACCGCGCAGATCGCGTGATAGATCAGCCACAAGTAAGCCCAGCAAGCAAGGGAGCAACGTGAAGGTAGCCTTACAGCATCTTTTTTTTTAAACCTGTAGGGGTGCGATCAACCCCCCAGCTCATATTTTTACAACATGGCGACATCCTGGCAATGCTGTTTTGGAAAAAAGTTTCTATATTACATAGCTCAGTTTGTCACCACATTAATATTCATGCATACACAGAAAGCTGTGCATTTTAAGTATTTACAAAGTTCATAGAATGGAGAAATATTTTATTGAACTGAGATTATTTAAGTGAAATCAATTTTATTTTGTCTTCGCTTATCAAACAGAGGACATGACAGTGATCGTTTTATCAGCACCACTGCCTCTCAGGATCAGTGTTGGTTCTGAATTGTGAGGAATTTTCACATTTTCTGGTTGGATATATTTTGTAATGCTCCACTTTTCCTTCCTCAACCCAAATACGTGTGTATTACACAAACTGATGACTTAAAATTTGTCCACTTAGACTGCCTATGGGTGTGTGCAAGAGTGTGCCCTGTGGGTGACTTGCATTTGCATAATACTCCAGGATTCAGCCTCCACAGCTCTTAAACTGAGTTAAACAGTGTGAATTCAAAAATAGGTAGATGATTGAATAATTCAGTGTTAATAAAAATGTATTCGGTTTTTTTATATCAGTCTCCACAGATAATACCTGAACACAAATGGATGATTTTAAAGAGTATTTTATTCACTTGACAAATTCTTCTTCACAGATTAAGTTCAATTAAAATGATGGACATCCGTATTACTAGCAACAGAATAACATTTACAATTTTAACATAAAATAAATATTGTCAGTTTATTAGCTTTAGAAGAAACAGGAACATAGGGAAAAATTCACCCCCACTAACGAGTTGTATACATTTTCTACAGCTATAATTGAGTAAAAGTACAGATTCCTGAGAAGTTCCAGAAGTAAAAGTAAAATTTGCCCACTGCCTTAATTAACTCTTAGCACTTTGAATTGTATTACTGTCACCAAAGTATGAGCCAAGTAACTGCAACTTGAAACAGTGACATTCAGTCTGAGTGTGTATTTTAATGAGTTTATGCTAATTTGGTGACAAATAGAAGAGGAGTAATGTAGTGTAACATGAACACCTGACTACAATGCATTTAAATGGAAAACAGTGCTACCTGGCCCAAAAAATGACTCGCGCTTTTGTTCAAATAACACTGAACTGCATGAAATTTGACAGAATTAATTTATTGGCAGCATTTGTCATCAGAACAAATCCTAACAATATTAAATAATGTGCTTCATCTAGTCTTCAGCACTTCTGGTTCAAAGCATTCAAATGAATGGCTTTTAGGTTTTCCTTGGACCTTTCCAACTATCTCACGATCTGCTTTGAAGCTGGGAGGCCCAGGATAATGTGGGAAGATATGTGAGCAACACATATGTGACAAGGTGAGTGTAGCACAGCACGTAAATGCACAAGTACATCTCACTGCAACATGCGTATCAGACCTGTTCTGCAGGCTGCCATGGGGACAGGGCCTGAACAGAGCAGCATATGCTGTGGAAATAAATTACACTGGAATTACACATCACTGACACTGAAACCCAAGAGGGCAATGGTCAACTCTGCTTCAGCTTTGTGAATGACAGAGACTGAGACTGCACCGTAGCATCTAGCTCCACTCCAAATATCTAGATCCATCCTGTTTGGAGGCAGCCATGAGAACAGTATCTGAACTTTGCATCAGCTTTGCGAATAAATGAGACTAAGACAGATGCTGCACCTCACTATCATCCAGCTCCACCCCCAAACATCCAAACCCATCCTGTTTTGGAGGCTGCCAAGAAGATAGTGTCTGAACTTGGCATCAGTTCTGTGAATGACTGAGACTGTATCACACTAACTTCCACCCCCACCCCAACACCCAGCCCTGTCCTGTTCTGTGGACTGTAGTGTGGACAGTGTCTGAACTCATCATCAGCTTTGTAAATGGCAGAGACTGAGACTGCACCTCACCAACATCCAGCCTCACCAAAACATCCAGTCTTGCCCTGTTCTGTGGACTGTAGCAAGGTGTATTTAATGATTTTGTACATGACCAAGTGTAAACGCCAGTGGTTCACAGTTGAAAACTGGCACAAATTCTTTATGTACTGTACACACATTTTCTCAAAGTGGAGAAGCCTGTATTTTAAATAATTGATTGAGCAAAGTATTGTGCCTATTTGTGTAGCCTGTCTCTGGATATAGTGTAACAGTACTTTTTCTTCATTACTGTACATCACTGACTTCTGTACAAGCATGTCATAATACCTAAGCAATCCATAATGTTTAAAAGCAGTGTGTTGAAAGTGCATGACATGCTATCATAAAAGGTAATTTATTTTCAAAACAATGCCAACGATTTTTGCCAGTTTTTAAAGTATACAGCGAGACAAGACAGTTAAATGAAGGCTCCACCCATGAACAATATTTTGTTTTAATTTTAGTAACACCATGTGCATTCAAGTGATTTTTAATCTCATGTTTTCATGCCAAAAGAGAAAATATAGTTTTTCATATAATGCAGCCTATTGTTGACCAGTGCTAGACAACAGCAAACAATTAGAAAAACATCCAAGGGGAAAAAAAAAGATTTCTCACATTACTCATGTCACATAATCCATATATCTGTTATCCAGTCAAATGCTTAAAATATTCAAAATGTGTGTTTTTTTTTTTTTTTTCTAAAATACTATTACCATTTAGCACCAGAGAAAGCTGCATGCTGTTTAAACAGTTCAACACATTTCCACGATTCTGTGCTTTTGAATTGAATGCAGGACTTTTGACCAATGAATGAGGGGGAGAGGTGGGTCTTCAGTTCAGGCGCTCATTTGGATATGTGTTTGTGCATTCATTCTTTGTTCAAAAGGGTGTTTTTTGGGAGTGGTTTATATAAACATATTTTAGTAAAAATACATGTTTGGGATGTTGTGGGCAAATTAGATAGATGTCTTTGCATATAGATTATGTGATATGAGTAACATGAGATTTTTCCATGGGCCTTTTACTGTTGCGGCCATTGAATAATAAACTTTTTTACTTCCATTCTGAATGAAAACATGAGATTAAACATTTTCTTGGCTGTCACTATAAAGCACATAGGGCAAGTGGTATTTAAACAAAGTATCATCTTTGGGTGGAGTATTCCTTTAAAGTGTTGTGGTTTAGTTGTGATACTGGATAATTTAAGTTCGGTAGTGAGTGTTCACCAGTTTTCCATCTGGGTGGCTTCAAATTTGATCCAGTTCAGGGCCGCATGGGCGGTAACCTATCAAGGCAGCATTGTATGGGCAGGACCCCAAATCACAGTTTTCATAATAAAGAAAATTGCTCACGTAGCAGTTGAAAATTTATTATGTATTTAGCTAATGTTTTAATCCCATGTGATTTTATAATTTTTCAGGGTTAAACTGTGACGTATGTTAACTGAACCAGCAGTACGCCACATGGCTCAGTTAAAAGAAAAAGACTGAGTAAAACAAAAAAAACAATCATTATGGTGCTTTCTTTATATATGGCGAATTTTAGATAAAAAAATTGATGTACAATGACTTTTGTTACCATTCACTCCTTTTCCTTGCGTAGGTGCTTTTCATTATATAATTAAATACAGCCAGGGCCTGATCTGACAGCTTTGGGGCACTGAGATGGAAATCCATCTGTACATACACTGACACCAATTTTCTAATCACTCATGTTTTTGTAATGAAGAAGGACACTCAAATATCCATTGAAAATTCACATGGACATTGACAGAACATCCATGCTCGGCAGGGAGCTGGTAATCGGATCATGGTTCTTGTTCTTTTGTTATTTTTTTTTTTAAATATAGCAGAACACGATTATCCGAGGTAATGTGGACCAATGTCACCTCAGATAGCTAAAACTTTAGTGCCAATACTGTGCAGAGATGGTGGGCTCTGATACAAATGAGTGAGAGATAGCTGACATCAACTAGAAAAGTGCACCGCTCACAGTGGTCAGAGACGGGGCTCTGCATGGCTGTCTTATGGAACGCTCCAATTAGCTCATGCCACAAAGTGCACATCTCTGAGCAAGAGACCACGGTTTCACAGCTCACCACAGCACACATGTTTGAAATTACATGCTTTGTGGTGTAAGACTACAGCAGTTCAATTGGCTATAATGGGATTTGCCCTGCGGATCAGTGGAGTGTAGTGATGACACATTGTAGAGAAAATGGGGGCTGACACAGATAGAAATCAGCAGGCATCACCAGGGAAGTGTACTGGCCACATTGGTCAGAGTTAGGCTGTGTGTGGCTGATGGATAGAACTCTCAATTTAGCTCACGCTGCAAAGCACTTGCCTCTGAGCCAGAGAACGTGGGTTTATAGTTCCCATCTGCAGTTCAAAACAGTGGTTTGAAATGTATAAACACAAAAATCATAAATAAGCAAAACAGTACAGCTTGTTGGCACACGGTCCGCGCTGGTGGCACAACGACAGTGGCTGAAGGAGAAGTGAATGAGTCATGCCCACATTCCCACAGTTAACAGCTCCTCAATCACTCGCTCTGTACCATCCTGTTTAAAAGAATTTACAACAAAGCTTTTATGAATTCTAAGAAAATTTAGTGTATTACACTTACAGGTTTGTTTCGGATTACACATTGGTAAATCGAGGTATGGATAATTGGGGTTCAGCTGTGTGAACAATTGTGACTGGGTTACTCAATTAGGGTGGATTTTCCAGGGCAACGTCAGGACAGAAAAGACAGAAAAAAGCAGTGCAAAGTTCTACACCAGATATCCAGGAAAAAACGGCGACTCCGATAGTAGAAAGAGAAAACCTGTACGTGCCATTTTGGAGGCACTAAGGTGAAGTACATTCTGTATGAATATAGCATGTCCTGGGAGAGCATAATATCTGTGTATGCAAGAGAAAGAGAGTAAGAGAATGGGTGGAAACAAGCAGTTCAACTCATGATAAATGAGAACAGGCAAGCCAGGAGTGGTCAGGGTTGCCTAACTGTCTGATGTAAGTGAAAATTAGGCAACACCTCATGCCTGGTAAATGGCTTACAGTCCCTGAAGGGAAACTATGGGATTGTGCAGTTCTAACTAAGAAATCGGCAGCTAGAGAACTGCCTTGCAGATCCAGGACACTAAGGGCAACTGAAACTGAGGAGTGCAGAGACCCCAGAAGTCACCAAGAGAGCTCTGGTATTTTTTCCACAGAGAAAATTAAGAGCTGGCCCTTACCCCTGAATTAATTTTGGGGCTTTGCCAAAGGTGACCCCACAATGGGATATAAAGTTGACTTACAGCCAAAGTGATGAAGAGAGTCTGTGGCAAAGACCCAGCTAACCGGAAACACAAAGGTCAGGGTCTACAGAGAAATATTGAGACAAAGAGAGTTGTGTAGTACTTTGTGGTGGGAAAGCGGAGCAGCCAAGTGATAGACAGTGGTTCAGAGGCCCTTTGGCCCATCCAGAAAGGCTGTGCCTTTGTTGCTTTACCTCTGTCTGTTTCTATTGTCCACTCACTTGAATGTTTTAGTTTAATTAAGGCACCATTTTTGTTTCTTTGTCTCTTATGTTTGTCGGAGTGTGGAGGGCTTTTATGAGACAGCCCCTCCTCACATACTTGTCCACAATATTGTGTGCTACTATTTAGTATGCAGCTGACCAACATCTTCCTCTGGGTGTTACTCTGCCTTTATCTCACTAATAATCTCTGGCCCTACTGACCCCAATCGCCAAAATTCAAGACTGCAACATGTTTATTTATATTATAAAGGATAGTTCTAAAATACCACTTTAAGATCCCTAACTGCTGTAACACTGAGCCACAAAGCTACTTCAGCTTTTTCATATAGTGTGTTTCTCAACCTGCCTTTCATGTCATAATCTCTGCTTTTGTTTGTGTTTTTCCCAATTCTGTAGTTATCTGGAAATCTGGCTTAAGGTGGGGTAGAAGACTTAGATCTTCATGCAACCTGCCTTTTATTGTTTGGTAAGCAGTCCTATTCTGTTAGGTCACATTGTATTTAAATAATGCTTAAAAACTCACCTTATGTTATTGTGTCCAACATGTAATCTGTCAAGTCCAAAGACTAAAGAAAAACAAAGACCAGGAGGTGAACAGACCCTTTAAAGGCTACGTCACATTACATGACTATTTACATTTTTGACATTTTAGTTTCTAGTAGCTTTCATTTGCATAATAGTGAGTTGGAGCAGTTGGCGGTGTGCTCCCATGGAGCCAGTAGCACAGTGCAACATCCTCTATGACTTTTTTCAGGTAATCTATAACTCTCTCAGATAAAATCAGACCTTTATGATTTTGTGTTTAAATCGTATGGGCAAGCTCTGTGGACATGAGTACTGTCAGCCAATGAATGCTCATCCAGAAGTACAATGCATAGAATGTAGTGATGAGGAACTAAGGAACATGCGTGTTTTGAACCTGATGTTTCATGTTTTACATACTAAAACAGAATTTAAAGCGAAAACAACTGAGACGGTGACTGACTTTGTCTATTAACCTTTGGCACAGCACTGGCTCCTCTAGGCACCATGTTCTTGGCTGTCACAAAAAGAACCAAATAGGACTGTGCTTGAAGGTCGTCACTCAGTTGGTGAATTAGTCATGTAAACTGACATGGGCCATTGATAATATCAACAACTGCAGTGATGGCCATTCTTTTCAGTTGTTTAAATGTCTAAATTGACATGGGCTGGTCACAGGATCAGGGACTATAGTTGGCACATCTGACATACCTCATGACTAGAAAATACATAATGTGACATCAGCTTAAGGAAAAATCAACAGGAGAATATATACAGTAAACCGAACACAAAGTCTAATGACACGTGTGTCAATCCAAAATGCTGAGTCAAAAGTTGGAATGAAAATATAAGTGCATGTAACTAAGTAAGCATCCTTTTCATAACTAAACTAGAGTCGCTTTAAGATTCGCTGTAGATTTTTGTTATTTACCCAAAAACTTGGATATTGAAAGAAGTATGACATGATGTTGTGTCTCATAACATTTTAGTCATTTGACAGCATCCAGCATGCCAATGAAAATAATGTGAAACAGAAAGGCATTATGATACCATTTACAGAATTAAGTTAATAATTAATAGGAACATCAGGAATATCATAGAGTTGTATTTTAATAAATCACAATGATTGTAATACTTGCATTTTAACTGATTAACTGCTGTATAATTTGAATCATCTGTACTGATCCCAATTCTGCATTGTTATTTCATACCATCCATCTATTCCCATTTATTATCAGTTCATGATTTCTGATGTAGACACTCCAAAGTTATTTTGCTTGCAGTTTCATATTGTTACTTTTAATTTTAAACGTGTGTTTGATTTATTAACTTCCAAGTGTTGTGACACTCTGCCAAGCATGCTAAATAAAATAAAGTCTGATTAAGTTCTGATTAGCTGGGTGTGAACTTCAGTTACACATTCTGAATGCAAGACGTTTGACGGAATTAACCAGCCTAGGACTGAAGTGTTGTTCTCTCTTACAGAGGCACATGGTAGATTATTTCTTTTTCTCAGTTTATGTTAGAGTATGCCAATAAGTGTTATAATTTATTTGTTTATTTCCTCAGTTTATCTTAAAGAGTATATCGGCCTTTATTATCCTTTACCCAATCAGCACTACAGACGTATGTGCACAGCAACTTTTAGTTTCCATTTTACAGTATAGCCTTTCATTTTCTTATTTAAGAATATTATGTTAGAAGTCTTGCCTCTCGCCCAGTTTTCCTGAGAGATGTTTATATTTTAATTAGCCCTGTGTTCAATTAGCCCATTGTGCTTTTGAGTTGCAGGTGCCAGAGTGATCTGAAAGTGATTTACACCTGGGCACTTTACTGTGCCAAGTTTAGTGAATACACCTGGTTATCAGCATTCTTTAATTTTTAAAACCTGCATTAGATGTGTTTTCTTTCTGCTGCATTATGTGGATCTTTATTTTGCAAATATTGGGCATAAAGAGCATGCAGAATTGGGGCTCAATACTGAATCCTACGGAGTTTGGATTCCCATCAATAATGTCTATTCAACATCATTGTCAATGAGACTACGTTTAATTTATGTGTTGTTATGTATTTTTTAACAACAACAACAACAACATTTATTTATATACCACATTTTCATACAAACAGTAGCTCAAAGTGCTTTACATAATAAAGAATAGAAAAATAAAAAACTATTTCTTTTTAAATCTACAAATGTTCACACTCACTGGCTACAGACAAGTAGACAGCTTTAATTTTACATAGAACTATCGGAAATAACCAGGGTTGCCTGGGAGTATTTGTAGAATGGGTTAGGCTCAGGTTCAGGTTCCTTTATTTGTACCCATATATAGATTTGGTTTTTAGTAGACCGTTACAGATGGTCACACATTTCACAAACAATGCAAACAATTGACATACATAATAAAAGTACTCAAAGTTCCAATCCACTAAAAACAAAACAAATAAATAAATAAAACTGGCTTGCATTAAGGAAGGATAGCAAAGGTTTGTGTGTTTTTTAAATGGTGACCCTGTTGATATTGCTGCCTATCCACTCGGTCAACCACACTGCCGCTCAATGGCTCCGCCCTTGTGACTCGAGAATTTGTTAATTCTGGGTTCAATTGGATTACAGAATTGTGGTGACCTCATGCTGGGATATAACCATAAACACTATCATGTCTGACTTGTGCTATTAGTTCAAGGTGTACAGTTTGTAGTGCTTCAATTATGAAGAAAGGGTGACAAAGCATGAGATAAAAAACAACCATTTCCTTTTTGTTACATTACACTTCCATCACACCTCTGCAAAACCTAAAATGTTGGGATCTTCCATTCAGCACTTTTCGCTCAATAATTAAGTACCTGAGGCTTCACCTTATTGCCCAGACACTACCCTCAAATGGATGACCTAACTGAGCAGAAATCATCCTGAAAGTCTTTCTGAGTTTAGTGGAAACTAATGGAGTAAATGGGCAACAGTCAATTATAGCAAGAGCTCTGCATACAGTGGTCTGGATGGAAGAGGTACAAGAAAGAAGCTATTAGGCACAAAGAAAAATCTGAATGCCTATATTGTGATGGCCATAGTAAGCCAATTCAATTTTGGGCAATTGTCTTGTGGTCTGATCAGACCATACTTGATCTTTTTTAGGGAAAATTTAAGGCACAAACCTAATTTGTCCATTTCCCACAGAAACAATATATAGTGACGGCAGCACCATGTGTTGAAAATCCTTTTCATTTGCAGGACTTAGACATGTTAAACTAGTCCTTCAACTCTTTTTCCCTTGTTATAGCTGATGGAAAATAACTGGAGAAAAGTACCAGAAAATATTGCAAGATAACTTCTTTCACTTTTCAAAAATAAAGATCTGAGGTTTAGAAAAAGATTACATTTTCTGTAGCGCAATGACGCCAGACTCAGAACCAAAGCTGCATATCATTGACTGAAGAGCAAAAAGCTTCACATACTTTGTAAGATCCACTCAAAGTGCCTACCAGAACCCATTCAGAAAACTGTGGCATTATTTAAAAATATTGGTCCGTAAGTATTGTCTCTGTTAATGCAGTTAAAAACTGCTTGACTGCCAGTGGTGCAATTACAAGTTCAGAGACTCACCACGTAATGTGTCTGTCTCCCAATGGTTGATGTGGAGAACATTTTAAAACCGGCTGCTGACTTCGCCGTGTGCTCACTGCTTGTCGTCTCACTTGTGTTTAAAAGTCTGTCTGCACTTTAAATCTGAGAAGATAGTGAATACAGGATAACATCAGTGTCATTGCATATGTGCTGGGTTTCTGTGTGTGCTCCTGCTTGGAAAACTTTAAGACAACAATAAAGCTGATTTTGCCAGAGATACACATATATATATATATATATATATATATATATATATATATATATATATATATATATATATATATATATATATATATATTATAGAGAGAGATATATTAGTGCTGGGCAGTGATTAATTGCAAACAATCTCATTATGTGCAAAATTCAATAGTGAACTCAAAAGTAGTATATTGTGTGTATTTGGTTAGAAAACACTTTAAACAAATAAGGTGCTTTTTAACAGCAGTATTCCCTTTACATAGTAGCAGTTAAAATATTTCTTGTAAATCTCAAGTTAAACATTAATGTAATCAAATCAAATATAAAACCAAAGCTATTTGCCCCTGCCAGGGCATTAACGTTTTATCTAGTTTGTTATAGAAAAACAACTTATCCTCAGAGTCCAGAGCCATGATCATAACATTATAACGGGCACCTTCAGAGCAAAAGCAAGTAAACATTTCAAAATCTGTTTTCTTTTTCATCTGAACAGATACTAGCAGAAACATTTTCCTTTATCAGGGAGCAGCATAAACAGTCTATGTTCAGTAGCAACTCATTTAGGGCTAATATTTTTTTCCAAAAAGCTCAGTTTTCTGAAAAGCACACAAAGCAATGGTTTCACACATAAATCAACATAAAACGTCTGTTGCTGCCTGTTGTGCCTGCTATCGGCGCCTGTTTGCAGTTTGCGGCAGCAACTGCAGCACAGAGGGTTGCTCGACGGCCAGCAGGAATGCATGATGGGCTGGCTGCCAGGCTGTCTTTGTGAAACAGGTGCGTGGGGGTAGTAGTTGCAGTGAGACACAATATTGTTTGTGCTTCCTGTCATCGTAAGTGTCTGTCGTCCTAGGCGATCATTGCCACAGGTGCATCAGCTACATGAACGTGTTCAGCAACGTGATCAGCTGATGCTGGTACCTCACTTTCATTTTTGATCTACATCTCCAGATCAGTTGCATCAAAATCGGAGTCTGACAAATAGCGATAATATATAAAAAAAAATCATCCACGGATTATTTTACTTTCAGCACTCACTTTGGTATCTCTCCACATGCCATTTTAGAAGCTGTTTGCTCTTCGCTGCTCATACATACACAGAGAATCAAGGTCAAATCAACAAAGCTAACTTTCCTTCTAGCAAAAGTGTATTGAATAACACTGTAACAAGAACATCACTGGTCTCTATCGATTGCTAGCAAGATTTGAAGCTTTCGAAACAATAATAGTAATAACAAAAACTGTGTTAACGCACAATAAAATGATTGTTGGCATTAATTAATATGTTAATGCAATTATTTATATATATATATATATATATATATATATATATAGTAGAAATTAGGGGTGCCAAACAGACAGGCAGAGACATGAGGTCCAGCACAGTACACAGAGAACCAAATACAGTATACAGTTCCTTTTCCTTCTACTTCTCTCCTTCATGGTCAAGCTTTGTCCCCCTTCCTCCCGACTCTGGCTAATTGAATGGAGTCAGGCGGCTCCTTTTATGTTGGCCCTGGGAGTGTTCCAGGTGGCTTGTTAATCAGGCCTGGAATCACTCCCAGGTGTGGTGAAAACCCAATGTAGGGTTCTGTAGCTTCCCCTGGTATCCCCCACAGAACTAAACAGAGCTGTGCCAAATTCCAACTCCTAGAAGGGGAGGTAGTGTCTTGTAGATGTTCTCTCCCCTGGGTCTTCCATCCAGCTGGTTGTCACAATATATATACACTCTGTGTGTGTGTATGTATGTATATATATATATAAGTATAATATTTATAATTTTATATATATATATATATATATATATATATATATATATATATATATATATATATATATATATATATATGGATATATATATATATATGGATATATATATATATATGGATAGATAGATATAGTGGGTAGTCCAATGGTAGCACCGCTGCATTGCAGTAAGGTTACCAGGGTTCACATTCTGGGTCTTCCCTGCATTTACTTTGCATGTTCTAACCCAAGTCTGCATGGGTTTTCTCTGGGTGCTCCAGTTTCTTTTCACAGTTCAAACACATGCAGGTTAGGTGGATTTGTGACGCTAAATTTGTCACAATGTGTGTGTTCACCTTGTGATGGGCTGGAACCTTGCCCAGAGCCTGTTTCTGCATTGTGCCCTTTACTTGCTGGGTTAAGCTTTAGTTCTCCCGTCCCCCAATCAGGATTAAATGGGCTTAGAAAATGATATGGTATGGTATATACTTTGTGTGTGTGTGTGTGTTCCCTCAGCTGATAAAAGACAAAAAAAAATAAAATTGATTGTTTTGAATGTTTCATTTCAACAATAAGTTGATATGCCTGTGGTACTGTTAAAAACCCATCAGTTCCTAAAATTATTCCGTTATTAAAATATCTTGTTTTCTGACATTTCTGACATATCTGGTTTTGACCAACAAAATGCTTTCTGGGAACGGCAGCACTGCAACACAATATTGCACATCTGTTATTTATTTTTCTTAAATAAATGTAAAGCAGTCATCAATCCCACCAGTTACTGAACCTTTCTTCTTGTCTTTTCTTTTCTGTACCTGCTGTGGCGCATGATGCCATATCCTAGCTACTGTTCCTAATCATAGAATGTCACAGGTGACTGATCTGCCAGCAGTCTGCCATATTATACAACAGTTACAACACCATAACAACAGTTATGGACTTCAGCATGTGCTGAATAAGTATTACTGTTATTATTATTATTTTAGATTTCCCTGACTCTTTAATACAAAGTAGCACACAGGATCAGAATGCAGCATGACTGTTTAGATGCTATATATATATTTTAAATTTTAGAACATGTGGGTTAAGTGACTGGCAGAGGGTCAAATGGTAAGTGAAAGACAAGAATCAAACAACAGTCCTGTCTCAAGTATGAGATGTTTTACAAACAAGACCAGGCCATTTAGTCCATTTGGTTAGCTGCTGCTAAAGTTGTTCCAACACCTCATCCAGATACTCAGTTGTCAGTGTCTACTTCATTTTCATGACTTGGTAGGGTGCCCAGAGAGTGAGAGACACTCAGCTGTCCAAGGTCAGTCGAACTCTGGCATAGCTTGTCAAAGGACCCAACAGATTTACTTTGTTCAGGAACACCATAAATAAAGTTTTTATTGTTCACTCTGAAATTGTCAATTGGCCAGATCTTCTATTAGCATGATTTCTATTACATTTCAGCAACACTTTAAGGCTGCTTTAACTATTATTGTTCTTTTAAACAGACCAATGGTATAGATGGCGAGGGCACTGGACCTCTGCACTTCTAATTCAGTGCGACGAGAGGATAGGATTAAGTGGGTCTGAAGGATGGATGGCATATAAAAGCAGCAGAAGTTGGTTTTGTCCTCTGTTTCATAATAAACTTATTAAATAACACTTTGTGAATAACACATACAAAAATGTATTTATGTGTTAATGGGCAAAAAAATTAAATAATAACTTTAATAAGAGTAGAATGTATATGTGTTTCCTTACAAAAGGATTCTTTCATTTTACTGAGGAACACATTATTCAGTGTAATTTTATTCTCACGATATTTTTATTTTAAAGCGTTGAAACTCAGTTATTAAATTACTTTCCCTGTATTTCATATATGGAGGAAGTGTGTTTTTTACATTAAACTGACTTGGATTTTACAAAAGAAAAACACATTTTCTTATTCCTATAGCATGTTTTATGCATTTTTGGAAAATGAGTGAACATGGTGTCCGTGTATAGGTAAAATTTTGAAGAGAAACAATGTAACACGAGGACAAATGGACCGATTCTTTTGAAATATTTTGGACAACTTGAGCTTGTTATTCTTATATGCTGATTAGATTTTGGGTGAATTGCAGCTATTCATTTTTGAGTTTACATTCTTAAAGCCACTGGAAAGAAGTTCACAAAATTAGACAAACACGTTTAGGATTTTGGAAAAAAAAATGGCTTCTGGGACTTTGAAGTTCAATCCATAGCTCAAACTTTGAGCTTTTTAAGTTCAAGATTTTCAAATATGGTAGACACAGCAGATAAACTTTAAAATTAAAGAAGAAACATTGTTCAGATTTTATGCCTGTATTAGATTGCCATCAGTCTGTTTGTGGCAGGCACTTAATGACTTTAGAAGCCTAAGTTTACAGAGGTACAAACATTTGACCTCCACCAGTGAAGAATTAAAATAACTGGCACAATTTCTGACTCTAAACACCCCAATTAAGGGGTTATTATTCCAGTTGTGAATCTGAAGGAGCATTACCAAAGAAGTCAGAGGTAAAATAATACAAATAAATAAATTAGGAAAAAGTGTGCAATACAAAGTCTCAAAGTCCCTCTGCTAGGTCAGCTATCAGGCAGTGGAAGCCATGTCAAACCACCTACCTAGATTTTGCCTTGAAAATATTAAAACTCTGAGGACAAACAGAAAGACGTATAAGAGAATTCACAAAGTGGTCAAGAATTACTTTGAAAGAGCTGCAGTGTTCAGTAGCTGAGACCGGAGTAAAACTGCACCAGCCAACCATATCAAAACCTCTGCATAATTCTAGCCTATATGTGAGTGTGGCATTAGAAAGCCATCACTCAAAAAGAGCCATGTGAAAGCACAGCTGGAGTTTGCCAAAAAGCATGAGCATGACCCAATTGCAGTGTGGGAAAGGGTTTTGTGGTTGGATGAAACCAAGATAGAGCATTTTGGCCAAAGTTCAAAGAGATATGTGTGGTGCAAATGTAACAATGCAGACACCTCAGAAAAACACCACACCTACAGTAATGGTGGCAGCTTTAGGGTACGGGCCGGGAAAGTCCTGTAATTGCCCTGATGTAAGACCGACTGAGAATCTTTGGCACTATTTAAAAATTGCAGTGTGTAAGAGTCATCCCACTAATATGAACAGCCTGCAGAATCCACCTGTAAGACTGAGCCAAAATTATTTCTGAACAGCATGCAGAGCTGGTATCTGTTACAGTGTGGGGATTGAATAATTATGCTAAAACATTTTTTTTGTCATCTTTGGATTATTTTCTAAATGAAAACAATTTTACAATTTAAAAAATGAGAACATTGTAATAAATGAGAAAATTGTATTAGTGGGACACTCTCTTTTTTTTTTCAGCATAATCTATACAGTACCAAAAAAGTAATGTCCCATTATGTTTGTTCTTTGCATTTTCAAAATGATATACTTTGTCAGTATGTGACGAAAGTCTCGCCAAGTACTTTGCACGTGGTGTTTTTGTAATTTTTTTTGGTCTACCTCATGTCACAAATTCTTTTAAACTCATATTTCTTTTTCAACTGAAATTTTAGCAAAAGTTATTATAGCATTCATTATCTAATTATATATTTTTTTTGTATTTCCTGCCCTGCAAAGAAGTAGAAAAAAAGTGGGTTAATCTTAACATCTCTTTTGGTTTATTGTAAGTGCTGATAATGTGGAATAAAGTGGTGTAAAGATTTTGGATTTGATTAAAAAAGTTAACGATCAGCCCCACTCCACTACCTCCTGTCACCCCTCCCCAGCTCATGTAGTTTACCGGATGTTTAAGGCAGCAGCAGTGCATTAATAGTACCTGATGTGTTGATACTACACAAGCAAACAGAGGAGAAGAAAAAAACAACAACCACCCCAAAAAAATAGACTTCATCTTATTGTTGAGGAGACAGCATCTCATTCTTCCCTGTTGTTATTGGGTAAGCTGAAAGCAGCAGCTATTAATTGTTTCTGTGGATTTAGTGATTGCAAAAAAAATCTGCCAGAAAAGCTGTTTATTAACTAATGCATTTACTCAAACACAGTGTAAACATTAGTTCTTCTAATTTTAACCTTATACACTTAAGAGGAAAATACAGTGTATTTCTGTGTGTGTATGTGTGTGTGTGTGTGTCAGTATGTATTTGTATTTAGGTCACACACACTTTTTACATTTTTTGTACATATGTGTAAGTGTATGTGTTTATGTGTATCTATCTATCTATCTATCTATCTATCTATCTATCTATCTATCTATCTATCTATCTATCTATCTATCTGTATATATATATATATATATATATGTATATATATATATATATATATATATATATAGATACATACTTACACACTTACATAAATGTGTATATAATACTAGCAGTTTTAAACAATTTCTTGTAAAACAACTTTAAGATTCACAAGTAGTAAACTCATATTATACCTATCTATCTATATATAAAATGTGCGTGTGTATATGTATTATATGTGATTGATAAACAAAAACAGGATTAATTCTGATGAATCTTAAAGTTGTTTTACAAGAAAATTTTTAAAAACTCCACTAGTACGTCTTACTTGTGAAAGGAAAAATAAACTGAAAATAGTAACTTAAAATAAAAAAATTACTGTTCCTGCCTGTTTAAAATGGTAACAGTTATTAAAGATTTTATTAGCATTTCTTGCTTTCAAATATGTCATGATTCCATTCTAATTAAGCTGTAATGTAAAATAGGACCTGAAGTATACTGAGCGTTTCTTGCGGTTTTTGCCTTTTCTTTAACATTAAACTGTAGTTTTTTTAGTAAATGCCCATCAATAAAATACCACCTGTAAAGTCTGCAAGGTCTGAGATGTTTATGTCCAATGATATTTTTTTTTATTTAATATAAAGTAAAATATTTGAAGAGGTCACCATCAGGTATTTTTTTTTTATTTCTTATTTCTAAGGAGTTCTTCTTTTTTCCTTGATTAACTTTTGAAGCACAAGACAGCCCATACACATAATACCAATTGAAAGTTAAAAAAATACAGTTCATAATTAGAAAGTGAAATACTGCCTACAAAAACCTTTGTTTTCTTGTGTGAATTCAGTTTGAAGATTTGTTTAATTTCATACATTTGTTGAAATCTGTTACCTCTGATTGAAAATTTGCCAAATTCTAAAGTTGACGTTTTTTGTAAGACATTTTCAAATCCTATTATATTCAGGTTTTTTTTATATTTGATATTGTTTTTTTGAAATTTGCTTATGCAACAAAAATCATTTTGTTAATATGTGCATGTATATTTAACATATAGTATTTACTAGCTTAATGCTCAGAGCCTTTATTGTTAAATAATTATACAGGATACATACAATTCAAATAATTTTTTATTTTGTTTTTTAGATGTATTTTTTCACCTCACATGGTAATCTATTGTTAAGAAACATGCATGTTTTTATTTGGTTTCACTCATATTTAAACAAAATAAAAAGGAACACGCTTCATTTTAGAGTGGATAATTAATTTGCTTTATTTTTTGTTCATTTATATAATTTCATCAAGGCACCAATCTGTATATCAATTTATACCCCATCTTTTTAAGTGAGTAAACCAGATCTAAATCAATTATTATTTCAATATGAATAAAAATGTTCCGTAAAATAGTTGATATCGGATACAACACTGCATTAGTCTACGAGAAGAAGTGAAAGCAATAATGAGTGTGTGGATAGGAATGTCTGTAAATAGAAATAGGTTGACAAAACTAACTCAACTAACTTTATCATCACATAAAGGAAATTAATTTGGTTTGTGTATCAACAAAGGTTACTTAGACACCGGTTTTGAATATAAAAAGACAAGGAAGGAGAAATACAATATAAGAAACCCAAACATGCATACCTAAATTAAACATACATGCATACATATGCAATTACATGGACTAAAAAACTTTACACCCATCTATACAGTGGCACTTAAGAATCTTTCAAGTCAGTGATAGTCGTGTATTCAAGTTACCTGTTCTCATTAAACAGCCTTATTGGCACAAATGATTTTTTATATATAAATGTTTTTGTTCGACATTGTAAGAATTGAATATTACGTCTGAGTTTTGATAAAGACAAAAATAATTAGTTAAGAAATGGTAACATTTTCCTTATTTGCACCACAAATGTTAATGCACACATTAGAAAATACCCATCTTTCTGCTTTCCCTTTTAGAGGCCATTTGAACTTGTAACCTACAGCTTTCTGTGCTGGATTTTCAATATTTAGCAGCAGGATAGACCTCAAGCACCCCCACCCAGGTGATTTAGCATAAGCAGTCAACCTGACAATATGCCTTTACACTGTGATAGGAATCCATTGTGAACAAAGACGGAGACGTGCAAGAAACACACAGGCTGCATGACAGACCAGATTACATTCTGGGGTTGTTTTACTGCCCTATTACTTCTACAAACCTTTAAATGTGACTTGGAATGTTACTTTCCTTTTATTACCCACCCTGCTGTTTAATAAGATGTAATTTTTATTAGGCATCTACAAATTATTATATTTTTGAAATGCACCCCTTGTGCCAGTGGATTTTATAAAAAACTGGGTGTATATGGGAATGTCTGTAGGAATTCATTATTATTCCAAATAATTTAGTCCAGTTGACACATTACTAACAAATATACTTTAATATTTGCTGTAAGCAAATATACATAAAACTTAATCGCAGTTGTTTACATTTTTCAATTTTTAGAAACAATCAATCATATCAGTATTTTTAAATTGGTAGAATATTAATTTAGTACACTCCTATGGTATTTTGTCCTTGGATTCCTCTCATGTCTTATGTTAATTACTCATTAGAGTGAGTCTGTCCCAAGTGATGGATCTTGAGGGGGTTTCCTACTTTGTGCCTGAGGATACCAGGAGAAAATCTGCTCCCCTTAAACCTTAACTGGATTAAACATGGTCGAAAAAATGAATGAAGAGATGTATACAATTTTCTGACATTCTATCTAATTGCATGCTGGCTATGTAGTTTGTATGGTACAAAGAAAGTTTCATTTATTTAAAAAGTATGTTTAGTGCCAGTGGTTTGTAACAGTATATAATGAGAGTTTGTGTGTTTACACATACCATATTTTACTCTTAAGTGTTCTGAATTTAACAGAGAAATCTTTAACATTTTATTGTATCAGCTTCCGATATGACATTACATGCTGCTTATTAATTTCGTTTCACTTCCTTTTGCTTTGCCTAAATATAAATGAACGTACAATGACACAATTGCTTACTTTTAACGCTATAATTTTTTTTGTACAACTCTTAATCCACTTTCTAAATCACACCAGGTCTTTTACTATAATGTGTAAAGCCCCCACTGTGCAGGGTCAAATATCTTGCAAGCATTTGCTGCTGGAATTTTCACTCCTCCAGTTGAAAGCGATTTCATCGTTTGCAGGGCATGTTACGGCCTTTGTCTTGAAGTAGCGGGTTATTGTAGTCTTCCGTTTTATGTCTTATAATTTTCCATCAGTGTACACTCTGTACACCACATTAACTCAAAATCAAAGTCAAATAGACATGAAGGATTTCAAACAAAGAAGCAGCCCCGGGGTGTTTTGTTTTTGCGTATGGCAACAGTGAGTGTACCATAGAACAAAAAGAAATGTGACTAGGAGGAACATGATAGGATATAAAAATATTTTTCGTTTTTTTGGAATTAAAGTACAGTTGGGAAGTTTTCTAGCTCCTGTCACAACTTCTTAAGCTGTAATTATGACTTTTAGCTTTCTTGGTGTTCTGTATTTCTTCATATAGAAGTAATATTTAATAAAGTAGTTAAAAAAGCAGGAACTAAGCCCGTCCTTTTATTACCTTTAAATACACATACATGTTGTTTTTGGTTATCTTTAACATATGGGAAGTGTTAGTAAAGATACTGCTTTGCAGGTTTGCATATATTCTGCTAATGATATAATTTGTGCTATGGCACAAAAGAAATCACTATTCAGTTATACATATATGTTTCCTTCATGCACAAATATGAATATTTAAAACAAAATATTTCCAGTATATGAAGAAGTTGCTATCTTAATATTAGGGTGTCTGAGATTCAGAAAATGTACAGCTTAACAAATTTGTGAAATCCACTTAATGATTCCAAGAAAATAGCAAAGTGTATCACTGTGCTGTGCCGCAGAACTTCAGGATTTAACTTGCTGCCCTGGTCGTGGTCTGTTCTGGAGTCTGCATGGCCTCTCTGGGATCCTGATACCCTCGATGTACTTTTATTTACCTTATAAATTCTAATATGTTTGCATTTAAATGATTGGGCTTTTGTGAATAGGTGTGTGTGATGAACTAGACATCTGTGTCCAGTGCTGCTGGAGTTGGCTGTAGCGTACTAAAACCCCATAACAGATAAGGAAGGATTGGAGAAGATAGATTTGGTAAAATTTGTAATATGTGTTCTTCTTAAATATAAATTTAATTGACAATGCTCAACAAGGCATGTTTTGGATGAGGGTCCTGTCTTGTTATTGCTGCTTGCCTTGTGTCCATTGATGCCAGGATAGATTTTGGCACTTCACAGTTCTATAGTGAATGAAGTGGACTGAAAATGGATGTCTACATTTCTTACTCTTTAAGGCAGATTTGTATTTCCCCAACTCTATACACGATATGACCTAATTCAGGTAAGTGAGTTTTGACAGTGGATTAATGGGAAGGCATTATAAGCTTTTTAGGAAATATATTTTTATAAACCAGCCTTCTGTGGTTTTGCACTTAATAATTTGATTCTGCCTTTTGTTGACACTGCTGGAATAGATTTGGCTTGAGGTTTAAACAGGTGTAGCAATATTTTGGTAGAAACCCACTAAGGATGAATTTTGCATAAATGATGGGAAGTTTTTTTTTTTCTTACCGAGAACTAAAGATATATTGCATAAGTTAGCAATGAGTTTTGTAGAGACCTTCAAAGCTGAACTGGATGTTATTTTTGGTGGAAGTAGGTGAATGGAATGGTGAGATTTGATGGACTTTATGGCCTGTTCTTATGAAACTTGTTCTAATATTATTTATTCATGGCAAGAAATGCATGACCTTTTACTTCAGTTGCATGTGAATGCATTGTAGGATTTTTACCACACACTTAACTAATTGGACCCTCAAGATATTTATGGTTTTTGAAAATGCTAATCATGCACTCACCCATACAAAAGTTGGGTTGTTTTTATACATGTTTGCTTTCTTGTGATATTACATTTAATGGGTCCTCCTCCATAAGCTTTAGAAAGTGGGGTTTAAGATCAAAATGTTTTTTTTATAACTACCATGATCTATCTTAATTTGGAATTTCTTACATGCGGTCATTTAAAACTTAATTGGTATCACGTGATTTTAGGATTTTTTTTTGCTTCTTTAACCATCTAGATTTTTCATAGCCCCTGAGCTAATATAAAAAACTTGGATTATTTGCATCAGTTTAGGAAAAAAAATGTTTAAATATGGAGATGCATGCATTTATAATGCAATTATAATTTATTAATATGAAACAATAAAGCAAAAGATTCTACAAGGTTTTAGGCTTCAGATTAAAGAATGATATCCCACCCATAGCCCCTTCACCATTTTGTGCTTCAGAGGAGACCATGCCGTTTCTAGCGGTTCCAGTCCCATCTCAAGCAGTACACCACTGCATGACTGGAGGTATTTTAACTCCTTGGGTTTCAGTGGCTACTGGGACACCATCATGCTCCAGTCCCAGTTCAGCTGCATCCTCTAGTTTTCCTCCTGAGTCCCCCTTGTGTAAACTGGGGGTTTAAAGAGATTGGGTGACACCAGGCTGGTCCTCCACGAGATCAGCACTGAATGTCTTTAATCCATCCTAGGTCGAGACAAGTCTCATAGAGTACATCTCACGTGGCAGCCGCAAATTGGTAATCTCTGTGAGATGTTGTAATGTATTATTTCAAAACTGTTAAGGATATGTCATGTTTCAAAATACTCATGGGAAATATATGTGTGCTAAATTGATTGGTAGCGCTGAATTGGCCTGTCTTTGAGCTGATGTTGGCTCCCCATGTTCTTCAAGTTGAATTCACAAAATGGTGGGGTGATTGTAAAGTTGGTCTAAGATGTAACTCAGTTTATTCCAGATTGGCTTGTGTTTCCATTAAGCTTTGCAATAATGCAAACATATGGTTTTTCTGTAATGTGAAATCATAAATAGAATCATTTTTCAAAGTTGAATGAAATCATGAGATTGAGTCTGTCTGAAATTCACAAGTTGTTAAAAGAATGAGACCCTCTTACTCATGGCTGGAGAGTGATGTGTGAAATCTGTTTATTAGTTGCTTCTATTTTTGTTTTTGCTATGAAAATTAGATGGCTAATTCTGAGAGATCATTGTTAGTGTTTTAGGGCTTTTATTTAATTTTGTATCATTCTTCTCCTTAAAAAAAGCTTGCAGTAAACAGAACAGGTGCATATGTTTTTTGATTGCTGCCTGGTTTCTTTCCGTTTTCTTATTTTCTTTTCTAAAGGTTATTGAAGTTATAAGATTACCCAGATATGAAACAATAATTTTGAGTGGAAATGCAAGCCATAATCTTAGATTTGATATAGTGACCTGACCTGTGATGTGTTGATTACTACAAAAATAAAACTCTCTCTTAAGTAGAGTTCTCACACAAATACTGAAGCTTGGGTTTCAGCACTGTTTTGGTTCAGAACTGTATTCACTGCCGCCCACTCTCAAGATGGATTATCAAAAGAAAAAACCCTGGAGAACCATTTCATGTCACTGAAGTGGTTGATGGTAGAGAAGGAACAATGTTACTTAATTTTAATGAGCTCTATTTGTCCGCTGGATAATGATCAATTTGCACAGTATTTGGAAGAGTCTGCTTGCAGGTGCTTCTTAGACATAAGAGCAGGCTGTCTCTTTTGATATTGCATTTATGCCCAATTTGAATGTAGAGTGTACAGTATTATATATATATATAGTCCATATTGTACACTATATTTTATATATATATATATATATATATAATATATATTAAAATATTTTTTTTACTTTTAGGTCAGCATCACATCTTCTTTGCAGTGTATAGCCATTCATATCTGTGCACAAAATGCATCTTTTTACTAAAATTATTTTGTATTCTTCATATTCACTCCTGCTTGAATAATTGTTTGGTAGGTTGGTAGTTGGTAAATTAATTCAGCATACCCTCAATTCGAGTAAGCAAGTTGGATTGAAAAAAAAGTATTGACTGGTAAAGTCATTCATGTAATTTTGTTGTTTATAGTTTATATATTTATTTCACTGTGTTTAGATGTTTTGTGTGCATATGTTTAACTTATTTAGATAACTTTTTAACATATTGCTGTTTTGCCAGCATTGATTATGCACAGTGTAGTATGTGAACCTTAACTGTGTACGTAATCTCTGTCTCAATCTGATCTAGTTTATAGATTTTTTTAGAATATATCTTAGTGTAATGACTACCAAGTAAGATTTATCTACTGGAGCATAATGTGTGTCTCCTAGAAATGAGGCTTGGGGCAGGGGAGTCTTCTTTTTGTTTTCTATGACGTTTACCTGCGGTTTTTTGGTGAAAATTGGGTTATCATTTCGGTGGCCAGTGTGTTGATTTGTAGCCCTTAAATTATCCCGATATTTGTGAGTGATGTTAAGCATGGTATGGAATGGACTGGGACCCCAGCAAGTGAGTATTTGTGTTTTCTTTGTGACCATTTTCTTCCCATTCAGGCAGGTGCAATATACATTCTTTTATATGCTCTCTTCTAATTGAAGGCCTAAAACCTTTTAAAATCCTGGTTAAGCATTTTATTTCTAAGAACAACACTCTTAGTAATATGTAACAATATAGAAATGAGGCACGCCAGCTGTATTTTTAAAAAAATTATGGATTGAAAATAAGCGTGTGTGTGTATTTCAAGTATGCTTAACAGATTAGTATTATTTTTATAAAGTTGTTTTTTCTTATTTTATAAATGCTAATGTGATCTAAACTTAAAATATTTTCTAAACCTTGTCTCAGCAAAAATTTGTTTTGAGTTTAAACAAAAGCTTCTGTTTTCTCATTATACTGCAGTAGTCACCGTTTTACTATTACAAAGTGTAATTTATAAAATGCATTTTTAGAAGAAACTCCAAGCTAGGGCACAAAGGAAAGGCTAAGTTAATTATTTAGTTATGAGTTTAGCTAAAAACCCTTACTTTCCTGATAATAAAAATAACAATTTAAGAAAAATATTTAATTCATTTTCTTTAATTGGTTAAAGTATTTATACTGTAATTTTCCTGAACTGGAATTACTACTAGTTTTGTTTGCAACATACAAAGTTTCCAAAGCGTGTACGTATGATGGTCATTGCCATCTGGTGCTGTACATTTAATTTGTTCTACAAAAGCCTTTATTTTCACCTACACAACTAATGAATAGTTGAGAACTTTAAAAATGCTGCCTTAACCACTTTAACTCATCTTCCTTGTTCCTGCTATCCCGTTTCTTGTAATGAGGGAGTAGCCACAGCAGTGCATTGAAGCTGTATACTAACATTCTAGAAGCCAAGAAGTGAGTATGTAACACATTTATTGATGGTTATACGTGAATATCTGATTCAACTAGTCATAAGGCTTTGTAAAAGATTTTATTTCTGTGCAATTATTTGCATGATTTATTGTGTGCTTAAATATATGATTGAAAAATTGCTGGTCATTTTCAGGTTTGCCGGCATATCTCTTTGCCATGCTCTATTGAGTTGCACAATTTTCCTTTTACAAGAGCATATTCATTAATGACATGTTACATTCTTGTAATCATAACTAAACTGGCAGATCAGCAGATGTTAATCTTTTCAAAAACATTTTAAAAAATGGAAATGTCCTTTTTTTATCTCAATTCGAACAACTAATCTGCTCTGCAGATTGAGGTTGCGTTCGAATTGTTGATAAGTGGATGATCAGGCAACACTAACTATTTTGAATTTGAAATACACTGTTGTAAACTTGCCTTCTCATATTGTCTTTTGAAAGAATTTTACCTTTGCACGTGTTGCCAAGCTGTAAGTGTATTTTTAAAGGCACTGGCTTATACGCTTATTGCCTGCAACACCCCTGAATTATCTGTGAGCAGTTCTGGAAAGCAAGAGGAAAAGAATGGAGAGTGAATGTGAGGCAAAATTACACAATGCATCCTGCAACTTTTGTTTGTACAGTTAGAAATTAATTAAAATAGCTCTGTGATTGAAAGTCTCAGGTCCTAGCCTGCAATTCTCAGACGCTGCAGTGAACTGGCAGCCAGAATGTGTTACTCAGCACTGAGCATTATAGAAGTATAAATATGTTTACTAGAGCAGCGCAGTGGCTCAGTGCTGATACTTTAAACTTTCCGAAGCACTCTTTTTGTGTGCTTATTTTTTCCCAAAGAAATCATGACAAGATCTGGTAGCATTGGTGCTCATTTGTGATTTGGTGCCGTTGCTGCGATTTTGTCCTGTTTATTTGTTCACTTTCCTTGGTTTGTGCAAAATCACAAATTGCTTTGCCATAAATTTTGTAAACAATGCAACATCATAGGCATTATGTTTATTGAAGAACTTACTCTTGTGTGCTTTGTTTCTTGAAAATAAGGAACTTTTATTTTATGGCAAGTCAAGAGGCAAAAAGACGCATGATCTAGATTTAAGATTTGGGGAATGAAGTACCTTTAGGTGGGTGAAATTACAAAGGAAAAATGTAATGCATAGTGGGGGGGTGTCAAGTAGAATTAGTGTTTGGTGGCATAAAGAATGGATGAAGATGTTTTAATTTGCAGGAAAGAAAAACAAAAAATGTTTCTTATACAAGAAGAACCAATAAACTCTACATTTTTCTTTTCCTCAATCTCCTACAAATAGTCAATTTTTCTTTTAGTGGGAGTAAATGAATTTTAGAGAAAAAGAGTGGGCAAAATCAATATAATGACAAATATATTTTTTTAGGAAGGGTGAAGAACATACTAGCACCTGTAAACCCAGGTGTTTTGTGTCAAGAGGTAGATGCAAGTATGAAAAGAATGGGGAAACTGCGGGAACTTTAGTGATTTGCATGTGTGAAAAAACACAGTGGGAATGGAGTGCATCAGATTGTATAAAGTTTCGATGTATAAAGAATTAGGAAACTCTGGTGTATTAAACTTCAGGTTTACGATAGTAGTAGCATTATGGTAGGTGACCATGGTGTTTAGAGCATTAGAAAGGTTTAGACAAGATCAGACCATTCAGTTCAACAGTCCTATCCAACTATTTTCTCCAAAATAACAGCAAGTCTAGTTTTGAAGGTCCACTACTTGGTAGCTTATTCCATGTGCCTGTGGTTCTCAGTGTGAACAAAAAACTTCCTAATGTTTGTGTGAAATTTACCCTTAGTATATTTAGTATTTAATGTATCCCTGTGGTCTGTCTACTCAAAAAGCTTTGCAGTCCTATAATCTGCTTGTGAAATAAGTTATTACTCTTTCTTGTACTTTTCCTGCTTATTATTATTATGTTACATTGCTTGCTTTTCCTTTTATTTATCCTTTTTTGCTGTCAGTAATTTTTTTTTATATTGAAGAAATACTGCATTGGGGGATGTAGTGAGGGATTTTGGTGATCCAATTGGGTTTTTGTACCAAAACAGTATTAATCTTTAAACTACAAAAAGTGTTGCTGCATACTGGCATTTCGAAACCTCACAACCGCTGAACCCAGGCCACACTGGAGCACCATAACCACTGACCTGCTTAATCCCGGGATTTTCGAATTGTAGCCCTCCATTACCTTCCCTCCTTGAAACATCTGCAGGCTCCATCACCACATGGAAATGAGCTGCGAACACCTCAGTTAACTGCTGCATTCATCTCTGTTGATGTTTTCGCAGATTTTCGGCATGGCCTGAGTGTGGATTTTTGAGCTGAATGATTCTTTAATACAGGTTAAGTATAAAATGATTATTTGTGTTGCGATTGATTTGTGTTGTCATGTTTGTAGGTATTTTGTTGCCATTGAGATTGTGAGACAGCATGGCGAGCACGTCCACCGTGCAGTTCTGAGCATTGAACCTCATCCATCTGTTTGGCCAACACTCCCTGCTGGACTCAACTATTGTCACTTAAACAGAGTGCAGTGAAATTCTTACATGCTTGTCCGACCAAGAATGCGTGAAATACTTGGCTTCACCTTTAACAGAAAACACAAATCAGCTTATCTGATTTAATCCTTACTCCTATTTCCATATCACTTGTTCAGTTATATTCACAGTTCTCTTTACCTTGTGAAAAACCCTGAGAAAAACCTCAGGATAGTTAGCATAGTAAAATACAAAGTATAGTGCTTTGAAGATTAACCTAAATGTATGGGAGACAAAGAAACATTTTTTTTCTTGTAAGAACTATCTAAGAGCATGTCACTTAAGTGTAGAGAGAAAGATGGAATTTTAACTTTTTTTAGAACACTTGATTTAGCGAGACAAAAAAAAAAGCCCAGGGTTTTGTTACCTGACTTTGACTCTTGTCCATGCCCTTTAATGAGCATTGGTTATTTCTCTGTCAGATTAATATAGAAAGATTTACTATAGCTGATGTCCACTTGCATGTGATTTAGACTTTATCTGTTCCTCACAGAGTTGTCAGAATTTACAGATTTGCTGGTTATGGAGTTTGTTTTACAATTAGACTTTGACATTTTCTGTTGTATCCAGAGAACTTGAGCTGCCTGAAGAGGTTTGGTAAGGGATGGGTGGATGGATTTCTATAGTAGTACTTAAATCTCAGACACTCCAAAAACAATACCAAGTATGGTCTGTTTATGAAAGATCTCAACTTCAATTAGAAGCCTCTACAGTTGTTCAACAGTCTCACCACTTTGCTTTGTTTTAAATACACTTTCCCTCGGCTTCCACCAGGTATGATTACATGAGAGTATCAGTTGCTTCTCTGTTTGTGAACGTCTTTGGGGATTTGGAGCACACTGATGAAGATATTATGAAAAATCAGTTATTTAGTAGGGGAACAATGGCGCTCCATTTGTTAAAGTAGGACACGGCCTTTGTATGGAGACATGCTGCTCGTTTTTTTATTCTGATGATTTTAGTAAATCTTTATTTGGGTTTCATCTTACCATGACCAGATTATTTCACACAATAATCGAAATGTGCTTACTGAATATTGGGACTTTTTTTTCAGTTAGAAAATAAAATGTTCCATAAACATGGTTAGCAATACCTTAATACATCCATCCATCCATTATCCAACCTGCTATATCCTAACTACAAGGTCACGGGGGTCTGCTGGAGTCAATCCCAGCCAGTACAGGGCACAAGGCAGGAAATAACCCTGGGCAGGGCGCCAGCCCACCGCAGGACACACACACACACACAAGGAACAATTTCGAATCGTCAATGCACCTAACTTTCATGTCTTTGGACTGTGGGAAGAAACCGGAGCACCTGGAGGAAACCCATGCAGACATGGGGAGAACATGCAAACTCCACGCAAGGAGGACCTACCTGCATACATTTTAAGTAAAATGCATAGAAAATATTGAGTTACATTCTGGCATAAATTTTTTTAATTGAATGCTTTTTTATAGGTGATATCAGTTATATCTTTATTATTTATTTAAATCAAAATGCATTATCTTATGTGCAGTGCTGCACATCCTCTTTCTGACACACTAAAACTGAGTACTTTTAGGCAATGAATTACTCAGCAGAAGGGTGTCGGGAAACAATATTTGGGCTCCATTACACCAACAGCAATACTTCTGCATAATGCCTTACTGTGACTGCCAAGTCTTTCTTTTTAAAATGTTATTCCTTTTCAGCGATTCTAGTGTGTTTTCAAATCATAGTATGTGTGTATATATTCTCTCTATTAATGTATTTAAAGAGCTTTTGTAAAAAGCAAAATATGCTCCCTGGAGATAAAGATCTATCCATCTATCCATCCATCCATCCATAGTCAGGTGGACAGTGACACAGTCTTTATAATTTTGGCTCTGTATGCTACTACAATGGATTTGAAATTAAGCAAAAATTGTGATTGAAGTGTAGAATTTCAGCTTTAATTTAAAGTGTATATCAAATATATTGTGTGAGCCATTTAAGAATGACAGCTGTTTTTATACATGGTCCCCCTATTTTCAAGGTGTCAAAAGTATTTGGACATTTAACTGACAAGCTGCTCCATAGCCAGGTGTAAGTAAGTCCCTCATTATTTCATTAGCTATTAAGCAGGTAGAAGGTCTGGAGTTCCAAGTATGGAATTTGCACTTGGAAGTTGTCACTGTGAATTCTAAATATGAGGTCCAAAGAGCTGTCCATGCAAGTAAAAACAGGCCATAATTAGGCTGAGAAAACAAACTCTTTAGAGGGATAGCAGAAACACAGAGTGGTCAAATCAACCATTTGCAACATTCTTTAAAGGAAGGAACACACTTTGTGAACTCAGCAACACCTGGACATCTGGAAAACCACAGAAGACAACTGTTCTGGTTGATTGTAGAATTCTTTCCTTGGTGAAGAAAACCCCCTTCACAACATTTAGCCCAAACCAAGAATACTCTCTGGGAGGTACGCCCATCATTGTCTAAAGTCTACAATCAAGAGATGACTTCATGAAGACACAGGGTTTACCACAAGGTGCAAACCACTAGTAAACCTCAAGCATAGGAAGGACAGATTAGACTTTGTCAGAAAACATTTTTAAAAACCTGTCCAGTTCTGAAACAGTTTTCTTTGGACAAAGGAAACTAATATCAATATGTACCAGCATGATGGGAAGAGAAGATTATAGAGTAGAAAAGGAATGGCTCATGATCTGTAGTATACCATATCATCTGTAAAACATGGTGGAGGCAGTGTTATTGCATGGGCATTCCTGACTGCAATGGAAGTGGGTCACTGGTGTTTATTGATGATATGACAGTTGGCAGAAGTAGCAGGATGAATTCTCAAGTGTACAGAGCTATACTATCTACTCAGATTCTGCCAAATGTCGTACAGACGAACAATGAGCCAAAATAAAACTGTGACAGCAAACCAAGTATTTTTCAATGCAAAGTAGTGGAATTTTCTTCAATGGCCAAGTAAATAAACTGACCTCAACCCAACTGGACATGCATTTCACTTGCTGAAGACAGAACTGATGGCAGAAAGTCCAATGAACGAGCAGCACCTGAAGACAGCTGCAGTGAAGTCATGGCAAAGTATCATTAGGGTGGAAAGCCAGCACATGGAAATGGCCAATCTCTTCAAGACTTCAGGCAGTTATTGACTGTAAAGTATTTTCAACCAAATATTGAAAATGGTCATTATATGTATGATTATGTTCATTTATCCAAATACTTTTCAACTCCTGCAAATAGGGGGCCCATGTATCAAAATGTCTGTCATTCCTAAACAGCTCAAACGATATTTTGGGTAAACCCCTTAAATTAAAGCTGAAAGTCTACACTTCAATCACATAATGATTGTTTTATTTCAAATCATTATTGTGCCGTGCAAAGTCATAATTGTAAAAATTGTGTCACTGTCCAAATACTTATGGAACTGACTGTATCTATTTATCTGTCTATCAGTTAAATACTTTGTTCATCCAGTATTATGAAAAATCGATGTACCACATTCGCCTGCAGTTTTCCCTTTCTTTTCAAGTGTTTCGTCTACAGCTTTCTGTCTGACTTGAATGTGCCATAATATGTACGCAGATGCATTAAAGCTTGAATTGTGGATAGCTTGACCTGACAACCTGTGTGGTGAATTTAAGATTCCCCGTCATTTTATTATCTGCCCAATCCAGTAGATCTTCAATATCACTCATGGAGAGAAGTGTTTTTTTATTGTTTCTTATTTTCAATCAATAAGGTATAGCATCCAATCCACTATTTGTACAAACTGGTTTGTTTTTGTTGTTTCATCGAGCTGCTAGAAATTGCTTTCATTTACTGATTTTTAACATCATTTTCTGCTTTTCAGTAGTAAACAGGACAGGTTGTTCCATCTATTTACTATGATGCCTAGATATTACTTTTATTACATAGGAGGGAGAGAAGTTAACTGCTATGTTATTGCATTGAGAATGAGCTACCAACCATATTTTGGTTGTTTAATCATTACGATGCCCCATTAGTTGTGTTTAAATTTCACTGTTCAAAAATCATTCAATTTCACTAAAATCATTTATTATCCAATGCAACAGTTTCTATATTACCATGAAACTGTCCACATTAATGAAAGGATAAGTGCCTATCCCTCTGGTTGCTATGTCTCTGTCATTCCAACAGCTGGTGCATCATAAACATTAACACTGCTTTTACAAATTCTATACCAAATGGCATATACCAGAGGCAAAAACAGAGGGAGATTTTATTACTGCAAACGTTTCTAATGCGCCATGTTTTGGAATGAGAAATACAGTGAATTTTATTACTACATGCCTTACAAAATACATTTCAATAGATGGTGCATTGTGAATGTTAATGCGGAGTTCAGTGTTATAAAATGGTAATGACTGTCCACCTGTCACATGATTGCTTATGAGGTAATGGAATTAGTTATGGAAATTTTAAAAAATGTAAGTAACAACAAACTGGTGAACACTTTACTGATGGGCAGAGAAGTTTGTTCTGATTAAAGCACAGTACCAGCAAGCCCATTTATATTGATAATCCCCCAGGACAAGGTACATACGTGTTCAAAAATCATAATCAACTGTAAGTTCTTAGGCTTGAAAACAATAGGCAGAGTTTAATGTTGTTTATACTTAGCCTTTTTGTAGCATTGTATTTTAGGAGCAAATGTCTGAATGTTTCACTAGAGTTCTGCTTCAGTATCTTCTATTAAGTTTATTTTTTGTTCTTTACCATTTAAAGTAATTTGGCCACTTGTGGGAAGAATGACGCTCTGAAGTACTTGAAACCTTTATTCAGTGTGTACTGTATTGTTCAAATGCCACGTGTGATATTAGTGATAGTAACACATTTCTGAAAATTACATGACATACCTACAAAGGCTTTATTTGTTCACACAGGATGAATAACCATAAACCTATGTGCTAACACTTATGAACTCACAGCAGCAAAATACTGTCAAAATCTGTATAGCACATTGAGGTCTTTAGAAGCCCCGTATGCATTTTGGCAATGACCTATAAACAGCAGCTGTCAGCTTGATGGGTTCTTGGTATTCTAACCGAGTCAGGCAGAGGTAGGCATTGTGTGATGCCAGGAGGTTTCCAGGTTAGGCTGTCAGTTAGTCTGTGCTGCCACATTTTTTTTAACATATTTCAATGTAAACTATGCTTCTAGTGTGTGGAAACCACAGTCAGGTTAAGAAGTGCCTTGAAAAATAAATGATTAAAGCAAGTCCAGTCACACAGATGGGCCATATAGCCAAGCTTGATCTACATTATTGGCATTTGGCACCTTGTGGGATGCAGTTTGAAAGCTACCATATTGCGACAGGGCACTGAGCAGTGCAATGAGTGTAAGGACATTGTTCATTCAACTAGACATGCACCAAGCACATGAGAATATCTGTGCATTTTTTTTAACCTGTTGTAGCCAATAATGGCAAATCACAGTAATGCAGCTTTTTATTCTACTGAAAGATAACAGAGTTTCAGTAGTGTGTACTTTGATAGGTGCTACTGAACGTAAACATTTAAAAAATATGGATGATCAAACTGAAATTGGCAGCAGCTTCCTGCATTCCACATCACACAGTGCCCAAGAGAAGATGAAAAAAATTAGAAAACTGCTGGCCAACGAGGATTTATCTTTCTAAATCTCTGAACCATATTTGCCACAACAAAGTAAGAAGAAACAAAAGAAAAGCATTTTGCCGCATATCACAGTGACTTGGAATTTACTGATATCTGAGGTCTGTTTTGTTGGTAAGTATCTTCAGCGCTTGACATGGGTCTAGTAATTGCAGTTTGAGATTTACAATAAGCATTAAACACCCATCCTGCTCCATCTTCTCTGGCTCCCTATGTCTTACAGGACTGAATATAAAATTCTGTTACTAACCTACGAAGCTTTAATGGCCTTGTACCAGACTACATCAGTAACCTCCTCCATTAATGTGCTTCTGCCCGCCCACTGAAGTTCTACTGATTCTGGCCACCTTGTTGTGCCACACACTAACCTACGTGCTATGAGTGACAGAGCCTTCAACTCTGTAATGCCCAGAATTAGGAACAACCTCCCTAAATTAATGAAATTAGCCAACTCAATACATTATTTTAATAAACAGCTTAAAACTCATTTGTTCTGGAAGGCATTCAACTTACTCTGTCATTCTTAATCCTCCTTTTAGTTTACTCTCTTTGTCCAGATATCCAGGATGATTTGCACGTATATCACAAATTATGTTATTTATTCAGGGTTTTCTTGCCGCATTTTGTATTTTTATTCTGGTTTATTGTCCCTTACTGTAATTCAAAGCTTTGTGTTTTCTGTATTTATGTTAATTTAGTGTTTTATACGGATATTATTTGTATCAAGTGTTGTTCATTTTAAATTGTGTGTAACACTTTGAGCATTGAAGTTTGCTAAATGAATTAAACATATTATTAGAATTATTATTATATGAAGAAAACTGCAGACTGTTTTGTGGTTTGCTCTGTAGGTGGTGTGTGATGTCTTTTGCCTACAGGTTAACTTTTGATTGGCATTAAACTAGGCCCCACATGAAGAAAACTTGTTAAAGCCCCCAAATGTTTCTTTTCCTTGGTGGAAGAGCTGAATGTAGGTGGTGAGCAGGCTTCAAGTCCCCCACATGTCTCAAAAAATAAAAAAACCACAAACTTTGCTGATGTCTTCCATTCATTTAAATTATTTGTGCTCTTGGAGAAACTGAACCACAGAAAATAAACATGAACCACACAACGGTGGAGTTGGGGGGGGGGGTAGCAGGGGTTTGTTGGGGAGCTCCCTTTTTTGCCATTTACATGTTTTTCATTTTACCCAGTGCCAAAGTCTAGATGGGAAATTATAACTTTTTAAAATCAAGATTATTGAAGTGACTGAAATTTCCTCTTTAAATAATGCAAATCCGGAGAACTAGAAGTTGCAAATGATTATAATGATAATAACAGAAAAGAAAGTTTTGACTAAACAACCTAGTCAGCCTATCTGTATACAGTATAGATCACAGACTTCAGCTTGGCGTGTTAAACTGAAAGGAGCTTGTATGAGAATTATTTAGCATAATTTTGTTTCTTTGAAGCTATCTCCACGATTGCATTCAAATCCATGCTTAAAGCCAATCTATCCTCTGTTGCTTTATAAAAATGGAAACTCCTATTTGACCCGTGTCACTAATGAATTACTCACACAGCTTTTGATTCCCATCCAGATGCCTGTTGTCATAATTATAGATGTTGCACAGTGGAGCAGTGCTTGGAGCTTTTGCCTCCTAGCATCAGACAGGGTTCAGATCCCGGCCCTGGGTCTGTTTGTTCTAAAATAAGTAAATTACAAATTGCTACTGCTTGTGGTTTATAGTGTATGTTTCTTGGTTCAGAATCAAGTCAACATGGACGCTGAAAACCACAAAATCAAGTATTCTGCTATCATTTCTGTTGCAAAGGTACAATACAATACAACTGATTTTTTGTATAGCGCTCTTCACTGAGTGCAAGCTCAGAATGCCAAGAACAATTCTCAGTTAAAATACAAGTAGAGATTATGTTAATTACTAAATATGTAACTGGTACACATTTATTAAAACACATAGAAAACAAGGTAAACCAGCAATATGTGTCCATTATTTAATTGATGAACTATGGCTAGTTGACAATGGGGGACATTAAAACTGTAAAAGAGAAAGTCAAAGCTAAAGTCACAGTCCTGGAGACCATAAGTGAAATGGCCACCTACCTGCTCCTGAGTTTTCTATGGTAGAATCAGTATAGCCATCCAATCTATTGAGAATTGTTCCATCTGATGATTCCAATGCTCTTTTATCCAAGATGAATTTTACATATTCAGGACCATGGCCTGGAAGTAGAGCTTGGCACCAAGTGCCACATTCAGATACCAAGAAGAGAAGCAGAATAAAGGAGGGTTAGCAATGGTTTAAAATATTGTGATATTTATATTTCTGTACAACTGACTAACAAGCAGAAATATGTATTAGATTAATGCATACCTAGTCAGTGTCTACCAGGATCAGGCACCTTCATTTGCCACTGTGAAGACACTGACTGCAGAATTCTTTCATGACAGAGTGTCTCTTGAATATGACCCAGGGTCTGATGAGCCTTTATTCTTAACTGAAAGAAGAAAATGTTGAATGAATTGTAATGGAGATTCAAAAAGTGATGGTGTGTGAGACAGATCTGTCAGATGAATCCATTTGTTATGAACAAATAAACATGAGCAAGGTTTGTGGCTTCTGATTCCTGAAATGATGCATTGACATATCTGAAATTCCAAAGAGAATCTCTAATACACACTGGGAGAAAGTTAAGAAGCACTAAACATCTAGGGATGGCACTTGGATACATCACTCTGACTTTGAGTCCAAATCGTCACTAAAACACCAGAAACATGTCATTTACCCAACACAAAAGCAATTCATTTTCCAAATCAGTGCTCAGATCATGTGCACAATCATTTGTGGTGATGAGGTTGTACTCCATATTGATTGTAGTCCTCATAACTACTCAATATTATGATTTACAAAAAGTATTGACCATGTTGCTTACGTTTAATGACAGTAGAATTGCTCACACTCTATAGGTTTGCAAAGGCTGCTCTGAAAAATTATGGCTCTGAAGAAATGGTAAACTCACCCAGTTCTCCAAACCTGGCCTTGTGTGACTGCCACCAGATCCAAATATGAAACAACTGTATTAATATTGAAAGGGACTGTGTGTTCATTCCTGTCATAGGCTGGCAACCTATCCAGGTGTTGGTCCTGCCTTGCACCCTGTGATTGCAAAGATGGGCTCTCTCAGCCCAGCAACCCTGTCTTGGATAAGTGGGTTAAGAAAACTGACGAATGGATTATTGGTGACTTTTACTGGTATTTATCAAATTAGGTCAGGCTCAGAACCATTTGATCACACCTTACATATAATACATGTGCCTTAGAAGGGTATTATTAAAGATCTTGACCATTCTGCTGTGTAACTTCTACTTCATCCATTCTGGCAAAAAACACAGGACCATAAGTTTTCGCTTAACTATGTAGAATTTTTATCCTAAGCTTATAAGGCTACCAAACACTCACCTGACTATTGCTTAATGCCACCTAATGAATATTCTAATATAAATTGTCTGAAGGTATATTTAATGTATGGATTTGCGTTGATTTTCATTTGTATAAACTGTACTGCTGTCTCTAATTTTTAAGAGACATGCAAATAAGAATTTCATTGTACATACAACAATGAACTTGAATTTTACTTTTAAAGGAGATTGATAGTTGTTATTTAGGCAACTTATAAATTTAAGATAAGTTTTTAGAAATATTTTTAGTTAATGTGGAACACTGGCAGATTAAATAGTTTGCTCAGGGCCACACAGTTACATTGAAGTAGGAAGTGAACTGACAACTTTGGGGTTTTAAACACAGTGCTGTAGTCACTACACCAAACTGAACTGATAGACAAAACGGTTGAATTCAGCAAATTATTATAGATGAATGCTGAAGATTAAGAAGCTTCAATTACTTTTTTATGTAAAATGTGGTAAATCAATTCTGTTTTCATCATTAACTCTATGCAGTGTTTTACATTAAAATATATTCAGTACAGACAAAAATGGAGAGATACAGTGCATCCAGAAAGTATTCACAGAGCATCAGTTTTTCCACATTTTGTTATGTTATAGCCTTATTCCAAAATGGATTAAATTCATTTTTTCCTCAGAATTCTACACACAACACCCTATAATGACAATGTGAAAAAAGTTTACTTGAGATTTTTTCAAATTTATTAAAAATAAAAAAATTGAGAAAGCACATGTACATAAGTATTCACAGCCTTTGCCATGAAGCTCAAAATTGAGCTCCGGTGCATCCTGTTTCCCCTGATCATCCTTGAGATGTTTCTGCAGCTTCATTGGAGTTCACCTGTGGTAAACTCAGTTGATTGGACATGATTTGGAAAGGCACACACCTGTCTATATAAGGTCCCACAGCTGACAGTTCATGTCAGAGCACAAACCAAGCATGAAGTCAAAGGAATTGTCTGTAGATCTCTGAGACAGGATTGTCTCGAGGCACAAATCTGGGGAAGGTTACAGAAAAACTTCTGCTGCTTTGAAGGTCCCAATGAGCACAGTGGCCTCCATCATCCGTAAGTGGAAGAAGTTCAAAACCACCAGGACTCTTCCTAGAGTCGGCCAGCCATGTAAACTGAGCAATCAGGGTAGAAGGGCCTTAGTCAGGGAGGTGACCAAGAACCCAATGATCATTCTGTCAGAGCTCCAGAGGTCCTCTGTGGAGAGAGGAGAACCTTCCAGAAGGAAAACCATCTCTGCAGCAATCCACCAATCAGGCCTGTATGGTAGAGTGGCCAGACGGAAGCCACTCCTTAGTAAAAGGCACATGGCAGCCCACCTGGAGTTGGCCAAAAGGCACCTGAAGGACTCTTAGACCGTGAGAAACAAAATTCTCTGATCTGATGAGACAAAGATTGAACTCTTTGGTGTGAATGCCAGGCATCACGTTTGGTGGAAACCAGGTACCGCTCATCACCAGGCCAATACCATCCCTAAAGTGAAGCATGGTGGTGGCAGGATCATGCTATGGGAATGTTTTTCAGTGGCAGGAACTGGGAGACTAGTCAGGATAAAGGGAAAGATGACTGCAGCAATGTACAGAGACATCCTGGATGAAAACCTGCTCCAGAGCGCTCTTGACCTCAGACTGGGCGACGGTTCATCTTTCAGCAGGACAACGACCCTAAGCACACAGCCAAGATATCAAAGGAGTGGCTTCAGGACAACTCTATTGAATGTCCTTGAGTGGCCCAGCCAGAGCCCAGACTTGAATCCGATTGAGCATCTCTGGAGAGATCTTAAAATGGCTGTGCACTGACGCTTCCCATCCAACCTGATGGAGCTTGAGAGGTGCTGCAAAGAGGAATGGGTGAAACTGGCCAAGGGTAGGTGTGCCAAGCTTGTGGCATCATATTCAAAAAGACTTGAGGTTGTAACTGCTGCCAAAGGTGCATCGACAAAGTATTGAGCAAAGGCTGTGAATACTTATGTACATGTGATTTCTCAGTTTTTTTATTTTTAATAAATTTTCAAAAACCTCAAGTAAACTTTTTTCATGTTGTCATTATGGTGTGTTGTATGTAGAATTCTGAGGAAAAAAATGAATTTAATCCATTTTGGAATAAGGCTGTGACATAAAATGTGGAAAAAGTGATGCGCTGTGAATACTTTCCGGATGCACTGTATGTACATGCTTTGTATGAATATTTTAAATAGTAACAGTTTTCTGCTGAACTACTTACTTAGTGTAAACTCTAATTTTCCTGTATTTGATTTTTTTAATAGCATAGTAGTTCATATTGTTATATCACAGCTCCGGGATATAACTTTCATTTGCCATGTTGCCACCATCCTGTTCAAATGAGTGTCCTCCAGGAACGCTGGTTTCTCCTCTTATTCCTTCCAAATTATGCAAATTACAAGTTAATTGTGCTTCACTCACTCAGAACATGGAACCAATGTAGAAAGTATTTTAAGATAGAGAAGCTTTTATTTGTGGCACCTCTACATGAGAACCACCTTTTTCCACCCTCTCAAACGTAAACGTATGCAGTTTTTAATGTCTGGAAAAACATCAGGATTAAATCAATTAGAGATCTGTACATAGACGTCTTTGCATCCTACGAACAATTACACTCCAAAATTAACTTTCTAGCAACACATTTCTGTCACTTGGCTCAAATTTGAAACTTTGTTAAACAAAACCTGCCCAGTTTTCCACACCTCCTACTTACCTCTATTCTGGAAAAATATTTGATCAGTCTTGAGGACTCGGACAGCATCTCTGTAATATATAAAAACATTTTAAAGTCCCTCCCTTTCAAAGATCCAAGAGTACAGTGGAGAAGAAGGATCTCTCACTCATCATGTCAGAAAAGGAGCGGAAAGTAGCAATGCACAGAATTCACTCGAGCTCCATATGCGGAAAGCATACAATTATTCAAATTAAAATTATATATTGAGCACATATGTCCAAAATGTTTCCTGGGCAAGATCTAACCTGCAAACATTGCAATCGAGCTCCAGCCTCACTGGGCACCAAATTTAACATCATTCTGGACCAAAATCTTTAAATGCCTTTCAGATAGCCTTGGTGTAACAATCCCTCCAAACCCATTTACAGCTGTGTTTTGTGTACTTCCAGATGGGCTAAAGGTGGAGAAGGACAAGCAAACTGTATTGCCTTTACTACACTATTGGCACGTAGACTTATCTTGCTCAATTGGTAGAAACCTAACTTACCTTTTTAAGTCAGTGGGTAACTGATGTTATATATTATCTATAATTGGAAAAAATGAAATTCTCACTTAGAGGATCTGTACAAAACTTTTTCCAAACCTGGCAGGATCTAATCATTTATATTTTAGAATAAGCATTTATATTGAGAAAGCGGATTCTTTCACCTCTTTTTGAATTTTATTTATTTTGATTCATTTATTAATTTATCTATTTGGCCTAGCTCCCTTTCTCATGCATGGGAGTTGATTTATTTTGAAACTAGTTTGTTAAACTTGACTTGCTTGTATGGAATGTTATTTGATTTTAATAAAATCAATAACATTTTTTTTAAAAATTACAAGCTAATAGTCAACCCCGGAATTAGCCTACTGAGTTGTTCACATTTTGGTCTCCTCATGACAGACTTCAGCTCGCTAGACTACCAGGCATGTCCTACTCTGACAGAGTAAATCTGTTGTGCAGAAAAGGCTATGTGTGGACCTAAACTAGGTATCAAAGTTTGAGATTACATTTTGGGACAGCTTAGTTTTTGTCACGCTAAATGAGAGTGTTGGGTGGAATTGCCTTCTCTCATTTGACACATTTTTTATGTTCTTTGACATTGAAATGGTACCAACATGATTTTCTTTAATTTTGTTCTTTGAAAATGTTGGATGTACTGTTACTGTGGAATTGATTATCATCTTCCATTTAACTGCATAAAGTTCTTGCCAGAATAGTTAATATTGTGCTATTTTCATTTTCTATTCTGTCTGACTATCTGTTTAATGTGTGGTATTTTACTCATTGTCTGTTATTTGATTATATTAGTCTTTGGGAGACTTGCAAGTAAGAATTTCATTATACTGCATGTTCATGGCATTGAACTTGTTCTTTGGTCTTCAGGATATCTTTTAAAGAGTTTATTACTCATAACTTACAATATTTGTCTGTTAAAGCAGACCTTGAAAGATAGTTTGTGTTATGCTTGCCCTATTATTCTAAAGAAAACTAATTTACATTTATGTAAGAACATATTTTAAAGCATTTTTTATGTTAAGACAAAGTTTAAGAAGCTATTTCTTTAGTGTTTAAGAAAGCTGCACAATGGCTCCCTAGCTAGCTCTTGTTCTGCATCAGCTTTTAGGATAATGAGCCTATCCTGTTTATATCCCAAATTTGCAAGCAGGCACCCGACTGGTCAAATTTTGCAAGATGAAAACAAGTGGAGCCTTCCAAGAGTGAAAACATGCAGATTTTAGGAAGTCAAGTCAACTTCCTTTGGCCAAATACCAGCTATCGGTTATGCACAATTTCCATTCCCCCACCCATATACAAATATGCAGCTTGTTGAAAGGCATTTTCTGGGTAGAACAAAGCTTCCGATGTGGCAAATTGATGATCATTGTCATTAGAAAGAGCATTTTACCTCATTAGATTCTACCCATATTTCACAGCATATGGTAAGTTGGTGGTGTTGACATCTGTGCGACATTTTCAGGTAACTTCCTGTCTTGTGCCTCTTGTTGTCACGATGGACTTGGGGTCTCCATAGTTTAAAATTGCACAGTGGCATTTTTAAAAAATGCAGGGTGTTTTCTGAGTGTTTCAAAGGTAATAACGTGGCTCGGAAAGCCGACTGGGGTAAGCAGGCAAAGGGCTGGAATACCACCCCTTTTCATTATAACAAAAATCAAAAGAAAATATGGCTACTGTCAGCCTATTAATTACTAGTGGGAGCAACGGAGTTGGAGCTCTGTCCTTGTATTCGAGTAAAAATACTGATGCCACCTTCCCTGGGAGGTCCCTCGTTAATAATGTCGAAGCTGGAAGGGGTGGGGTGTTCTCAAAGCATTGAGGGTGTCATCCTTGAGCAGCCTTTCAATGCTATGGGGCAAAGAGAAGATGCTGTTAGTGTCTGCGCCCCCTTTCATTCCGAAGTGGAACTACTTACCTCTCCAAAGCCGAGGAGGTTGTCTCCAGTTGCACATGCGCGCCAAGGTGTTATAGATTTATTAATCTAACAGGCATTTGTTAACCTTTAATGCATCCAATTCTTGGAGAAAGGCAGAAGCTAGGCCTGGATAGTGTGTTTTAGGATGCTGCAAATATAGTGTCTCGCATATACCCACTCAGTGACAGGGGGCAAATTTAGAGATGCTGATTAACCAGACAGCTCGTCTTTAAAACTGTGGCATGAATAGGATCCTCTGAAGAAGACCACTACAAACAAATGAGCCCAAGTGATGTGAGCAGACGGTACTACCTGCTGCAGTACCTTATCATACGCTGGTCAGTATCATTAAGTAATTTCTGTTTAAACTTGATCTTTTGTGAGAATGGCACAAGCCTCACTTTTAATTTGAATACTGAAGTGGATTATGCTTATTAGTCCAGTGATTTAACAAAAATAGACTGCTAGGCATGCACAGCTGGGAAAAAAAATATACAGTAAATAGACATAAAAAAGTTTACATTGTGTAAAACATGTTGCTTTTTACGTCGATTGCTTCATTATTTAAGAAACCCCCTGTTTATGTTTCAAACAGCAGGGCACACTGCAAATTCACTTTCGTTTTTCTTTAAGTGTGCACCACTGTACCACAAGATGACATGATCTGCACAGGGCCATGGAGAGGCTCCTTCTGTTAAAGCCTAACTGAAGGGAGAACTTTCTGATTGCACTTCTGTGCTTGCTAGCCTTGGTATACACCATTAAGCAATTATTATTATTTTTTTTTAATTAGAAGTAATATTGCAGCATTAAGTTAATTGTATTGTATCGCTTGAATGTCATTATGTAGACTTCTCAGGGCTTTAATTTGATAATTATTACCAGGGCTCATAACCAGAAAATATATTTTATGCTGTAATTTGAATTTTGTTGATAGCATGCTGTTACAGTTTTTAGGGAGTGGATTATTGTGTGTGCTCACCTTTGTGCACAGACACAGGATACTTCCAGTACACAAATTTCCAAACGCTTGATCCCCTCCTGATCTTCACAGTATGGCGGGTCCCTATTCTACTATATCAAGCAGCTTGCAGCATTTCAGAGTCTCTTCTGCGGCGAGCTCCCTTGAAGGCAGTGAATAATTGAAAAATTGTTTCTGCTCGAAAATGAAAATCACAAGGAATAATAAGAGTTATGAAAATGGTTTTCTTCTGTAATGACTGAATTACAGTACGGGGTGCTTAATTCTCCCTTTTTCAAAGTACTAAAGCACTTTACTTTGGCAATCTGGCCCTAATTCTCCATTCACAATACCCTTCTGTTCTCATCGAACATGGGCTCTAATTATGCAGCTCTAATAAGGTTTAACTATTGTACTTTAAACCCCCTTCCATTACGAGCACAATACTGGGACCAGCAGGCTCCATTAAGTACCTGTTGCGCTCTCGTTTGCCCCGCACAATACATAGGCCCGGTCACCATGGAGACAAACAGCTGCAGTGCTGTTTTTCTAAAACCTTCCATTTTACTCAAGTCCAATTGTGTGAGTGGTGCTGGCGTGGGGGCGAGCCAGGCTGCTTGCTTTGTCGTAAATCCTTGCCGATTTCACTCATCTTCTCTAGTAGAAAAAAAAAATATGTGCACTCACACACTTTCAATTGTGTACAAGGAGAGAGGCTGCACTCATTAATGTACAAATGCTTGATGGTCTCTTCTACATACGATTGTTTGAAATGCTGTAAGATATATTGATCTTTCTAGCGCCCCCATTAACTTGTATGCAACTCTCGTTGGGTTCATATACACCCTTTTTTTTTTTTACTTTGTTCTTCTTGTGGAAGACAAGATTAGGCTGAAGAATAAAAATGAAGTATGAGGGGTCAGCTGTTACAGAGTAAACATAAGATCAATGAAGTTGAACTAAGAAAACAGACAAAGACATTAAGGTCTGATTCTGTATTTGATACATACTGGGTATTAAATCATTTTGGCTAAATTAGGTTCTAAATTAGAATTAGCCTCAGAAAGCATTCTTGTGTTCTAATGAATAACAAGAAACTTTGCATGAATTCCTCCACTAATGTTAAAATATCAATAATAAAGGGTATGACAGGTTCCTTTGTAAAGCATTACTTGAAATCGGAGCAAATGGAGGATTAGATGACTTCCTGAGGGTTATGCAGGTAAGGAGTAGCTCCTCTGGATTAGAACTTGAATCATTTAGTTTTAAAACATAAATGTTGCCCGGTACCATGCTCTACTGAGGTCCTATCAGTAGTGCTGGTTCATTGCAGTTTTCATGGTCAGATAATCTTCAACACTCTGCTGTCCATAAGCAGTTAATAGAAAGATTAGTGAAGCTTTGGTTCCACAGTTTTATTCTTGGACTTGGAAAAGATCTTACACACAATTGAAAGAGAACAATTGATCATTTTTATCACACTATTAATTGCATGATGGATCCATCAAATAACTCACTTACTGAGTTCATAGTTCCAAGGATTCGGTGTCCATTCCCGTAGCATCAAGCTCAAGGCACTAATCTACCTTGGATGGTTTGCCATCTCACCCATGCACACCAAGCCAAATTTTGGTTGCCACTTAACCTAACAAACATGTTCAAGTTTCAGTTCAGCTTTATTAAAATTATTATTTATTATTAGCAGTTAATTCATGCATTTATTTCTAGTAGGATTGACTACTGCAATGCGGTGTTGACTGGATGTTCAAACTGTTCTTTATACAGCCTCCAGTTAATCCAACATGCTGCTACAAGAATTATTACAAGAATAAGAAAGTATGAACATATAACTCCAGTTCTTAAATCCTTACACTGGCTCCCAGTTAAGTTTAGGGCAGATTTCAAAATCCTCCTGTTAACATATAAAGCATTAAATGACCAAGGTCCAGCTTACTTGTCTGAACTTATCATGACTTACAAACCAGAGCGCACGTTAAGATCTCAAGATGCTGGTCTGCTTATGATTCCAAGGATTAATAAAATAACAGTGGGAGGTTGAACTTTTAGTTACAGGGCCCTTAAACTGTGTAATGGCCTGCCTGCTACTATAAGAGATGCCCCTTCGGTCTCAGCTTTTTAATCCCAGCTGAAGACTCACTACTTCAGTTTAGCTTATCCTGACTAGAGCTGCTGATTAACTGTACAGATTGCATCTCTGTTGTTAGTCATTAGCGCATTACACAACTAACATGATAGTTATAATTTGTTACTAACCCTCACCTATTCTATTTCTCTTCTCGGTACTGCCAAGTAGTTTTGCCTGCCTAAGGTAAAGTCATCCCTGATGGAGGATTGCAGGAATCATGGGGTAGAGAGGTCCTTTCATTGGATTGGCTGGCCAAGCAATGTTTCAGCTGTGGAGGGTCCAAATGGGGGAGGTGGCTTGATGGCTGAGGTCTCCAGGACTCTAAACAAATCCAAATCATATTATGTGATATCACCTACTGTTAAATTCTGGTCCGTGCTTGTAAAATTTTTATTTTTATACTGTGCTGCATGCCCAGCCTACCTGGAAAGGGGTCTCTCTTTAAACTGCCTTTCCCAAGGTTTCATCCATTTTTTACCTACAAGGGTGTTTTTTGGGAGTTTTTCCTTGTCTTTTTAGAGTCAAGGCTGAGGGCTGTCAAGAGGCAGGGCCTGTTAAAGCCCATTACGGCACTTCTTGTGTGATTATACAAAAATAAATTGTATTGTGTATTAGACATGGGAGGAAAAGTCTTCAGAATCACAGCCGTGATAGGAGTTTGCAAGTTCTGTGTGTGTGTTTAGGGTCAGTTCATGTGTAAATCGAATGAGAGTCGAATAAGAACATTTTTTGTAATAAACCTGACACACAAATGTTGTGCTTTAAGATTCTGTACAGCACACGGGCAATAGGTCAGTAAGTTATATGCAGTTATTGTGTGAGAGTTCAATTCCATAGTCATAATTGCCACCAAATTACTAAGTGTCTAGGTTAGAAGTAGTCAAAAAGAATCAAATGGCGACAGCAATAAATCATGTTGAACAATTACACTGCAAAGTCCTAGCTGAGGATGGCATTGATGAAGGGCGGCTGTGTATTGAATACTTTTTTTAATTGTTCTCGTTCAGTGCTTTTAATTTTCTTTAGTTTTAAGTGGGACAAGATCTAATTTCACCAATGTGCTATAGTTGGTGGTTTAAGATTCATCTAGTAGGGCAATATAACATGTATGTTATAGGGATCCATATAGATCAGTCTTGATTTGATATCCAAACTTGGTGTTACTAGGTTCTGAATATGACGACCCTGCACGCCTCTAATCTTTATTGCACTTCTTTAAAATAGGAATTGTTGGGGTGAACCATGTTTCAGTGGTTGGTGTTGCAGCCTCACAATTCTAGATGCTTACATTCAAATCCAAGCTTGGTTCCCAGTCCACATCACTATGTTTTTGTTTAAAGATGCAGACTTTAGTTCCTGTTTTCACATTTCATCCATAGTCCGTTGGTGTTTTCAATTCACCAGAAACAAAGACTTTTGAAAATGCACTCCATTGCTGTAAATTTGTGACAATGCAGCCTTTGTGCTGTGGTGCAGACAGGTGAAAATACAGTTTTTCGAAAACTCAAACTTTTATTGCATTCTGATTTATTTGTGCTTATTATGTGGCCCTTCCTTGATTGGATTGTGCTTGTTGCAACATCTTATGCCTGGTTTCTCTTCATTAAAAAAAAAAACATTCCAACTTAGTGGACATAGAACAGTTGCTTTCCATGGCGCTTGTTGTGCTGCAGGCATCTGAATTGCGTTATGCACAGTTTAAATGCTGCATACATGCCAAGTATAGTCAAATGTCTACGTCATATGTGTTTTCGGTTATTTTTAGTGTGAACAGAGATACTTTTGTAAACAATATATAAACGCTAGTGTGTATGGAGATCATTTACTGTACATTTAAAAATGCTGTTTTTAAAGAAAATGTAATGTGGACGTAGCCTAAGTAAGTTTGCGGTCTTACCATGTTGGCATGACGTTTTTCCAGCTAGTTTAATTGGTGCCTCTGTTTAGACATAGTGACAAGGAGTGTGGGGAGGTATGCATTTTCACCTGATGAATAATGCCACCAGCATATGCTGTGGAGGGTCGTCTTACCAGCATCATAGGCCTCCAGGCAAAGTAGTGCACTAGGACACCTGTTTTGATAGCAAAACAAAAACATTGTGGGTTCCTATGCTCCTGGGACCCTCAACCAGTGCCCATACATTAAGACCGGCCTCATGGTGTGACTCCCAGTTAATGGAAAAAGTTGGGGTTCAGAAAGTGGAAGGGCAAATTCCAGCATCATTTTAGAACGTGATTATGTTATTGTATCATCACTGCCTTTATTTCATATTCTTTCAAAAGTGACTTGAAGAGAAGTGCCATTTAAAAGAAATGACATATTCAGACACGAACCTGGGCCACTGGATTTCAGGTTTTTTTACACAAACGGCAGCTGCGTGTTCTGATCAACTGAACATCGCATGTGCACGTTCAGGGATGTAATGGAGAGCAACAAACTTAAAGGTAGGCTTTAACTATTTGTGTCATATTTTCCCACCATGTTTTATCATGAAAGACAGCGTACTGTAGAAGGAATGCAGCTAATGCTAAGCAGTGCCATATTATTCAAACATTAATGATGTGATCACATCAGAATTACAAGTAATATTTACATTTTGAATCTTAACATAATATTTGAATATTTGGCCAACACCTTTATCCAAAGCAACGTAACAACATTTGAGATAGAATTGGTTATGTTTCTTTTTCCAGTTGGAGCACGAGCTGGTGAAGCAATTTGCTCAGGGTCACAGTGTCAGTGGCAGGATTTGAACCCACAGACTCAGGGTTTGAAGTCCAAAGCTTTAACTACTGTGCCTTACTGCCTAATATAACTAACTGACATGCTTAGTGCATTGCAGGCTTTTTTTGAGCAGTTTTATCCTTAGTGTATTGGGGAGGCGGTTCTGGGCAGGGTGTTAGCCAATCACAGGATTCTGAAGTATATTTAAAGCAAATCTGTCTGTCTGCCTGTCAATCACAGGATTCTGAAGTATATTTAAAGCATATCTATCTATCTATCTCTCTATCAACACTTTTCAAGTGTTCCGTCTGCACTTTTCTGTCTGACTTGATAACATGCAAGCAGGTATTCATTCAAACTTGAATTGTAGATGGCTTGACACCTGAAACCCTTTGTGGTGAATTTAAGATACCCCACCATTTTCCACTCTGCCCACTCCATGACATCTTCAATATCACTCATGGAGAGCAGTGTACTAACTTTAGATGTACGTAGTTAGTCATAACTTAACAAAAAAAAAGAAAAAAGTGTGATTTTTATTTTTTTAATAGAAGTAAAAGAAATGAATTCATGGAGCCTATGGCTCCTTTTCTTTGCACATGAAGGAATTCTTTCTAATTGTCAGTATGTTAGACAAAAAAAAAATGAATAAAATAAAAACCTTCAGCCTTGCCAAAAATAAAAAGAGGAGAAACTTGGTAAAAGGCAGGTTTTATTTTCTCAATGTTGTCACATGTTCAGTGACCTTTCATTTGAAGGGAGCCTCATAAAATATGACAGAAATGCCTGCTGGTACAAACCTGACATGGACAAGATGGTGAGTTTTGTTCCTTGTATGTAAATTTAGAAGACAACAGGGGGAATACCAGGAAACAAAAAGCTTTATATATTTTAGTTGTCCTTATCTTGTTGATTTTTCAGATATGTAGTTTTGCATGCTTACAATAATCATTACTTGTTTGTTTTAAGAGATTTAAACCTTTTTTTTTTATAAAATATAAAAAAGCTCTGTCATTCGCATTTAAGAGGTGGCTTGTTCTTGCATAAAGGGTTGCTTTGTTGGTACATCCATACATTTTCTAACCTTCATGGTCATGTGGTGCTCAGGCCTGTGGTGGCAGTATTGACAACAGGACAGAAGCCAAGACAGATTTGGCATCCTCATAATTCCAGTTTAAGTTTCTAAATTAATCCTTTTGGTGTATTTGTTAGACCATCCACAAATCAGAGGAGAATGTGCAGACTCCACACTGGATGTGTCTGGGCTGAGATTTGAATCCTAGACTCTATAACTTTGATGGTGGAATGCTAAATGCTGCACCACCATGCAGCCAACTGCCAGTGATTTACCATAAGTCAATAACAGACATGGAAACTACATAGCCAGAGAGAAAAAAAGCCGACGATTATGATGGAAAGATAAAAGCATGTAAGACATTTATTTAGATAAGGTGAATTCTACATGAAAGCACAGAAGTGATAAATGAAAGCTTCTGACTTGTGAGAGTTTTAAATTGGTTAATGTTACTTTCTTTACATACTTTATACTCTAGGTGTGTATTTATTGAACTATAATGTGATGTTGTTAGATTTTCAGGTTCTTATTCCGTTTTTAAATTCTAAACTAAAAAATATCAAGAACTCGCGTCCTGCAAGACGAGACTTTGTGCCAAAAGATTTAACCATGCCTGGGGCTGGAAATAAAAGACTAAGAGCAGGACAGCTGCTGTACAGCATTTTAAATGTTCGAAGCGCCGTGCAAGATGCAGATCACACAGCACAGCAGCAGCTGATCGAGCAAAGAGGAGGTAAAAAAAAACTATTTGTTTCCAATTGTAACACCGTTTAAGAGGAGGTTTTGGAGGAGCGACTGCGTCTCCTTGGGGTGCATTCAGCCCCCCTCTTCACAGCACAAGCGGCAGAGGCGCGAAGGACAGGGGGGTTGGTGAGCTGGGGGGAATCCCCTAGTATACACACACACACACAATAGGTTTATACAATCATTATTGTTGCATACATCATATAAAGTATACACATAATGTGCCTTACAAAAGTATTTACACATTATCCAATGGCTTATTCTGTTATTTTCATGAATAACAAAGCCACACCATTGTTTTTTTGCTGTAATATTTTTATTTCAAACCACTGAAAGTCAAATTTATTTATTTATTTATTTATTTTCTTAATGTGTCATTACTTTGTTTTGGAAAAAAAAACATTTCAACAAGAAGACATGGAAATCTGCTGTTCGCACAAGTATTGCATCCCACACTTTAATATTTTGTGATTCCACTCATATATATTTTTAATGGATAGCAGGGGTAAACTAGGAGGGTGGCAGAAGATGCCAGTACAGAACTGGCCATGCTGGCATCTTCTCAGACTGAAGAACAGTATCCGGCTGGGAGGCCAGTGTGTTAGAAGGATAGGGGTTGATAGCTTGTAGTCCTTACAGGGTCCCTCTAAAACGCAGGATGGCAGTATCCCTGGGTCAGGATTCCCACACCTGCAGGGAATGCTGGGACCTTTAGTCCATTTGGGCAGCCTGGTTGGGTTCTGTGGGGGCCGCCGGGTTGAGCTGATAGGATTAATGATCCCTACTCTGTGGGACTTTGATTGACCAAGCCGTACTTCCAGTTGGCTGTGATGTAACACTGGAAATACTCCCGGGTCCAAGATAAAAGAAGCCTCTCAACCACACCCTGGAGGGTTGAAGTCGGGTGGAAGATGACAAAGCTTCCTTGGAGGAGTGGAAGGAGAAAAAGAGAGAAGAAATTCTGACACAGTGAGATAAATGGACATCACTCTAATTGTGGTGAAATTGTATTTATGGAGTGTCAAGTCATTATTTGGTAGATGCATGCTTTGGCAGCCATGACACCCTTGTGTCTTTGTGCACAGGTCTCTATCAGTTTTGCACGTCTAAACACTGCCAATTTTCTCAATTTCTCCACTGCTCGGTTTCATGGGAATTTTGTGACTGAACAGCCTTTTTGCAAGTCATTTCTCAACTGGATTGGGACCTGGGTTCTGAATCTACCACCCCAGGACATGAACATTGTTTTTTAAGACATACCTTTATAGTTTTGGCTTTATGCTTGGGGTTGTTGTCTTGTTAGAAAACAAATATTCTCCCAGGTTGCAGGTGTCTTGTGGACTGCATCAGGTTTTCTTTAAAATGTACTCCTGTTTTGCTTCATTCATTCACCCTATACCCTCACAAGCCTTGCAGGAGCTGCAGAGAAACATCCCCACAGCATGATGCTGGCATATATTTGCTTTGCAATGAAAATGGTGCATTTTTGATAATGTGCAGTGTTGAGGTTATGCCATGCATGACATTTATTCTGATGGCCAAAAAAGACAGACCACAGAATCCTCTTCTACCTGACTGTAGAGTCTCCTATGTGCTTTCTGGCAGCCTGTAGCTAAGACGTGCCTTTTTTACTTTTTTTTTCCTACTTTCACATAAAGCTGTGACTGGTGAAGCACCCAGTCAAATTTTCTTTTTTGTGCAGTCTTTCCAATATAAGTCAATGTAACTTGTAACTCCTTTAGTATTATCATGAGTCTCTTGGTGGCCTTTCTCATTACTCTTCTGGAACAGTCACTCTGTTTTTTCTGGATGGCCTGCTGTAGGCAGATGTATAGCTATGTTGTACTCTTTTCATGTCTTAATGATTAATTTTAACTGTTCTGCAAGGGGATCACTGTCTGTAAAGTTCACGTGTTCTTGTGTGTAGGGCCACAATTTCAATATTGATATTTTCTTGTCTGAATCCCCTTGTGCTTTTAGTCACCTTTTCATGTAATTGCTTGGAGTATTCCTTTGTCTTCATTTTGTAGGTTAGGCAACAATACTGACACACCCCAAGTTGGACCTTCCAAAGAAAGGTGAAGTTTTAATGGAAGCCTCTTGACTACAGGCAGGTGATCTTCACTGAACTAATTCTGTGACTTCTAAAACTGGCTACATCAGTGAGGATTTAAGTTCTTCATATTAAAAGGAGTGAATACCTACACAATCAATTATTTTGTGTTTTTTATATGTAATTAATTCACAGAGATCCATTTTCACTTTTGACATTAAGGAGTCATTCTCTTTTTATCATTGTCAAAAAAAAAAACAAATTAAACCCACTGTGATTCAAAGTTGTATAACAATAAAATGTGAAAACTTCAAGGGGTGAATAAATTTTTTTAGGCACAATGTGTATGTATGTATGTATGTATGTATGTATGTATGTATGTATGTATGTATGTATGTATGAATGTATGCATTAATCTATCCATCCATTTTCCAACCCGCTGAATCTGAACACAGGGTCACGGTGGTCTGCTGGAGCCAATCCCAGCCAACACAGGGCACAAGGCAGGAACCAATCCTGGGCAGGGTGCCAACCCACTACAGGACACACACAAACACACCCACACACCAAGCACACACTACGGCCAATTTAGAATCGCCAATCCACCTAACCGGCATGTATTTGGACTGTGGGAGGAAACCGGAGTGCCCGGAGGAAACCCAATTTAGATACGGGGAGAACATGCAAACTCCACGCAGGGAGGACCCGGGAAGTGAACCCGGGTCTCCTAACTGCGAGGCAGCAGCGCTACCACTGCGTCACCATGTCGCCCTGTATGTATTAATATAAATTCAAAAGTTTCTCGAATAACCAGTAAGCATTTTGAAACATGATTAATTAACAATAAGGTAAAGGGGTTTACCATTAAGACTCTGAAGTAATGGTAGCTGAAAAATGGGCTTTACAGTTATATGTGAATGATGAATTGGTCAATTTAAGAATTAACAGCCATTAGTAACACTTACAGTGTTTTGACAGTATTTAATCTACTTCATGATGTTGAAAAAAATTAACATTGTGGGTGATTCTAATCTTTTCAATGCCATTATGTGTGTGTATATATGAACAAGGGGTCACCTGGAGTGATGGAGGACTAAGTCCAGGAGAAGACCAACATCAAGCGGTTCCATTTCCATCATTCCAGTTGAGCCCTTGCCACTGCTCTTCATCTGACTGTGGAACTGTCTTTACTCTTAAAGTGTGGCTCAACACCCACCTGACTGGCAAGTGGTTCTGGGTCATCTCTGACTCTTAGAAGGCATGTACTGTAGTTGTCCTCCTAAAGGACCTTGGGTGCATATCCACAATCTCCAGGAGGACTAATTGCTAGCCCAATGCCCTTCTCCAGTATCCTTTAATTCCTTTAACATCCGTTTTGGAGTTTGGCCTCCTGCAATCCATAGTCGGATGTCTTTTCTTCCTTCCAGGTAGGGATTCAGACCCCATTTCTCAGGAAGGCAGTGTATCCCCACATCCTGGAATCCTAAACACACACATTTTCATTTGGGCTAGCATTAATCTTTTGATGATCATCTACCCCTTACAAAATACCATGAAGGGGGCAGAATTTCATTTTCACAGCTAGACAGATTCATGTCTTGAAGCTTCAGAAAATTGGGTTTAAATTCCAGCCTTGTCATAAAGTATGAAGTTTGCATGTTCTGCCTATGTCTGTGTGGAATGTTCTCTGGGTACTTTATCTTCTCTTCTGCATCTTAAAACGATGCAGGTCATCACTGAGGCATTCATATCTGTGAGTGTTATGATGTGTTAGTTCAGGGTTTGCCCCTTATGTTGCTGGGTCAGGCTCTGGCCCCGTTATAATTTTTTTTTTAAATCAAATTTTAGTGAATTTATTAAAATCAAAAAACAAGTCCAATTTTACAAAAATAGGTTTGAATCAAATCAACCCCCACCCTTGAGAAAGAGAGCTAGACTATCAGAGTAAAACTTTGATAGTAGGAAAATTAAGTAAACAAACAAACAAACAAACCAAATAAATAAATAGAATAAAAAATACTATTATAATTATAGTACTTTCCCAGTGGAAACTGATGGGTTTCACTATCTATAAAGTTCACATGCTTTCCTTGTAGTGTGGGGTCTCAATTTCAATACCACACCTGTAGTGTGTGCTTGGTGTGTGTGTTTGTGTGTGTGCCCTGCAGTGGGATGGTGCCCTTCCCGGGGTTTGTTTCCTGCCTTGCACCCTGTGTTGGCTGGGATTGGCTCCAGCAGACCCCCATGACCCTGTAGTTAGGATATAGCAGGTGGGATAATGGATGGATGGATGATGCTTTATATTGTTAAGGTAATGAATAGATATAATATTTTTATAAATATTTGGTCATGACATCTTTTCAAATGCAGTGACTGTGTTAACCCTAAAAGTACGCCTGTTTTCTTTTTAATCCTTAAAAGGGCTCTATCCATCCTTCTAATATGTCATTAGAACCCCCTTAATACCAACCTGTGCTGTATACAATGAAGATCTTCTGATTCTGCTTTTCCTTTATCCCAAAGTCTTGCTTCATAATTGATGGGAATGCTAATTACCACTTTCTTTCTCTCTTAATATTCAGTGTCACTTTTTCTTTGTAGTATTCCTGCCTTTAATCTTTCAATTTTATTTCCTGTTTTTTTGTTCTCGTATGTGTATTCAATTCTTCCGTATCTAGTGTTTTGATAGTGCTAATTACACCGTAAAGCACTTTTACAACAGTGTTCACTATAAAATGTCTTTTAGTTCACTCTGATCCACTCTTCATTAGAAACTGTTTGCTGCCACTAACCTGTTCTGTCAGCTCCTGCCAGGTGTTTTCTTTCCTTTGTCAAATGTGCACTTGCTAACTCATTTGATGTCCGCTTGAAATTGCCAGAGAGATGCGATGATGACCTTGGTCATTGCTGTTGTCTGGTTGTAGTCAAAGGGTTTGCCGCCCCCAGCTAGTGAACCCGATGTGCATGAAACGGTTTGCTCATAGATTTAAAAAGAGACACCAGCCTTCTGTCAGGCATTTACAGCAAGGTCAGTCACCAGCATCCATCAGCCCAGGTGGTTTCCGTCTCTTCTACCGTTGCCATAGAGTGCCTTGGCTGTCAGATAATGAGTGACACAGCCTAGCAGCAGGACGCATATGTTTTCTTTCCACTGTGAAATAAGCTGCAGGTGGCATCAACACAGGTTTCTTTCTATTTAAGTATTTAGTTTATGTGTTTTTAAAGCAGTAATATCGATGGAAACAAATATGTACCTTTTTTTTTTCTTTGGGTGAAGTAATAATATAATAAATTATTTTTAGCGTTGTACATTTCCTTTGGTTTACTATCGCAGTAAATATCTCGCAATTGTTGATCTTTAGGTTGTGTCTTTATCTTATCAAGGATACAGCATTTGCTGACTACTCTGTTTTTGCATTTGGAGAAGACAGATTCAGGCTTTGAGGCTTCAGAAAACCGGGTTTGAATTCCAACCTTGTTCAAGAAAGAAAAGAAATTCAAGAGTATTTATTGTCATTTCATCCATATACTGTAATACAGCATCCAGTGAAATGAAACAATGTTCCTCCAGGACCATGGTGCTACATAGAACACAGGAAAACAAAGAATCCATGACACACAACATAAAGATGTGCAAACGTGCAACCATGTGCAACATTGCAGAGCAGAACACATATATCAGATATCAGATCGGTCCATGAGTGCTAAGGAATCTGACTTCTTTGGTTTGGGGAAACTGTTACACATTCTGGTGGTAAGGGCCTGAATGCTTTGGTACCTTTTTCCCAATGGCAGAAGTGTAAACAGTGAGTGTGAAGGGTGTGTTGGGTCATTCACAATGCTGGTGGCTTTGCGGATGCAGCATGTGGTGTAAATGTCCATGATGGAAGGAAGAGAGACACCAATGATCTTCTCAGCTGTCTTCACTATCTGTTGTAGGGCTTTACGATCCCTGACCGTGCAATTTCCAATCCAGACAGTGATGCAGTTTCTCAGGATGCTCTCTATGGTTCCTCTGTAGAATGTTGTTAAGAGTAGCTGGTAGAAGATGGGCTTTTCTCAGCCTACGGAGGAAGTAGAGCTGTCATCTATGTAAGGTTTACGTGTTCTATCTTTGTCTTTGTGGGGTCTTTTTTTCTGGGTACTCCAGCTTCCCTTCTGCATCTCAGAAAGGTACAGGTCATCACTGAGGTGTTCATATTTGTGAGTGTTATGATGGTTAGTTCTGGGTTTGCACACTATGTTTCTTGGACAGGCTTTGGACCCAGTGATAATAATTATAACAATTTCCCAGTGATGCAGTATCTAATGGTTCTAGGGTTCAAATTCTGACCAGGTCACTGTCTATAAAGTTAACATGTTTTCCTTGTATATATGTGGGTTTTACTCTGTGTATTCTGGTTTCTGCCCAGCACCAGATGCTGTAGGGATTGTCTCTGGTATCCCAGTGAAACCCACAAATGGATTAGGGAAGTTTCTAAAATGAATGCATAATTGGATGATAATTTTATAGGCAATTCCACTTTCCATTGCCAGAGTCCTGGTATCAAATCCTTCTCCAGTCACTGACTATGCGGAGTTTACACATTCTTCTGTGTCAATATATTTTTTTCCCCAGTTTTTCTTCCACAACTTAAAGATGCATTTGTTTAATTTGTGACTCTAAACTGACCCCATATAAGAGAAAAAGAAAGCAAGAGTGGGTGTACATAAGCGTAGCCTATGGAAGACAGCCGCTAAGTCCAGGGTTAATTTTTGTGTTTAGCTGCCGATAACGGTATTTTCAATATCAAGTCTCTCCTATAGGTATGGCAGTGACTCTTTGTATCTTATAGTACCTTATTTAGAGCAAGGAGTAAACTTTTCCAAATTTCTTCCTCACTGATCTGCCTTCTCCTTCTGTAATCTCTTGGCACGGACATCATACCATCTATGCTAGAACATGTCTGTTTAAATGAAATTGCATACCTGCACTGACCGTGACTTCCCTGCTGCCCTAATCCTACATAAAATACAATTCATTCATTGCCTTTGGACCTAAGCTGCAGACCGATGTCATGAATTTTTCTAAAACCAACCTGCTGCTTTTTTCCTTTTGTAATACACTTTTACATCTTTTGTATTGTGGCACGTATTTGCCTGTTGTTGCTTTTGTTGATGTCATAATTAAACAGTAGATTATTATGTGCCTTGGGCTGGTTTTGAAATTCTATCTTCTCTTTTATTTTGTTTTTATTCATATTGCATTCAGAGTGTCCTTGAGCTCTGGAAATGTGCTTTACTACAAAGTATTGAATTCTTACTGTTTAACCATAAGTTTCCATTTCTGCTGAGAAAACCAATATTTTGTCTAAGCTGCTTTTATATTACTGTTACAATATTTCTTTCTGATTTCCATGCTTATATTTTTTTCATATCTTTCATTCTTATTAAAAGGTAAAGGTTCAACATGTCTAAGTTGATTGAAAACATCTTCCAGTCCTCCTTGTTTAAGGGGTTTCATCCATTGAGACATTCTGCTCAGGCTTGGTTTTTGCTCTGCACTCAATGCCACCCCTGATCGCTCTTATCTTTAAGTGGTATCTGGCTGAGACATTGGGACAACTTAGCTATTAGCTAAACAGATAAGCTTGATGGATAGAATGGTCTTCTCTCGTTTGTCAGATTTCTTTTGTTCTGATGTTGTTATGATTGGGTTAGGTGTGTTGTTTGGATATTGCATTTGCCAACTTTTTAAGTGTATAATTTTTAAACGTCCTCAGCATGGTGGCACTGCCTACTTTCAGCTTAAAAGACCTGAGTTCAGATTCCTGAGGAGGTTCTACCCCTGTGCTGTTTTCACTGTTTGTGCTTTTTTTCACATCTCAAAGAAATGTGTGTGTGTGTAAGATTAATTCACATCTTTGAGTGTGAGTGAGAATGCCCTGCAATTGATTTGTGCCCCTTTTAAGGTTGATTCCTACCTTATGCTGACTGCCACTGAGATAGACATCACCTCAAAAATAGAAAAACAGCCTAGAAAGGGATCTTTAAATTTTAACCTTGATCTAATCAAAACTTCTGATTAATTCTTCTCGTTTCTGCCAGCTTACTTAGAATTAAAAGGGTTTACTTCTCTTTTTTAAGTAGATGTTTCTTCTGACCCCATTCTTCCCTTACTTACCTTAGGTCTCTTCATTTACCAAACCCTGGTCTTGTAATCTATTTAGTTAGCCAATAAAAGGTGTCATTTCACCCTACTTTCTCCTGTATCTTATCTTTATTGTCACAGTCAGGATTGGCCGCCTCCTTCTTATTTATTTATTTTTTCTTAAAACCTTTCAGTCAGGATTTGTCCTTTCATTTCTACTCTGCATCTTCTTGGTTTACGCTGCACATTTCATCGTGTCCTACTGTAGTTAGTTTATCAGTACCAGCACGCTTCTTTCTACGTAATCCGTAACTCTCTTAAATTTGTTGCTTTCGCGTTGTACTAAAATCTTTGTTCATTTTTGTGATTCAGTTCTCTTCTGCAGTCATTTTTAATTTATTTTTTTAATCGCCCTCCTCCAGTAAGTAGTTCATCGTCTCTGTTCATTTATTGTTCCCGCGAGGAAATAACAAGCTCTTTTCAGGATCGTTGGCACCCTGCTCTTCTACTCTGGTTGTGGTTTTTATTGTTGTTGGTATTTGTTTCCAGAGGCCAGCCCTCCCTGGCTGGCTCGGGTACAGTAGCCAGCTTTGTTGCACGTTTCATGCAAATACAGTGATTGTGGAGCAGCTGTTTGTTGCTTTATCCACTCCACATGTATATCCTGAGCTCAGAGGACTGGATGAAGAGCTGGCAGCAACTCTGGAAAGTGAGAGTGACAATTAGAAAGGAAAGGAGAGCGAGAGCGAGAGAAGTATTTTCATATTGGATTCTGTAGCACATGCAGTGCTCATTAGGTTCCTGATGTAAGGACGGCCATTCCTTTTCTGAGAGTGGAGGCCCAAATCTCCAGAAGTTTGACCAAAGAGCAGGTAAAGTGAGAGGATTGTATAAATTTCCTTTGCTTAGTCTGTTAATCTTGTATTTTCTCTTTCAGATACTTATTGACTCTGGGGTTTTAATAAATTTGTCTTTTCATCATTTTCCATAGTTAGTAGAATGACACACATTTTAATTTGCTAGTGTCCAGCTTTAATGAAATTAAGTGGATGGATATTGTTACATTTTTTTACATGCACGAGGACCTCCTTTGGTCTTATCTGGAAGATTAAATGTGCCATTGAATGTTCCCCTTTGTTCTTGTTTTTCATTTTTCCTTTCAAAACATTGGCAGGACAAACTCAGGCACTTCATGTCCGTGCTTAGTATGAATACCTGCCACCCTGTCCTGTACGTCATGTTCATCTTCATATTGCTGCTTCCATTTTCTCTGTTGAAGTCAGGCTATTAAAACTGAAGTTTATAGTTTCTATTCATGTCACCTGTCAACTGTTTTGTGATAGGTTACTGCAGTTCTAAACTAAAAAGGTCCACAGCTTAACCGAGAAAGCTGTTTATTGCATTCTTGTTTAACAGCCTGCCATACAGAAGACTCTGTGCTTCTGTGCCACCCAAGGCCAAATTCCTGGAACAGAGCATAGGAAGGCAATGTAAACAGATCAGATCACTTGCAGCAAATGCTGCAAAATTTTCGGAAAGTGTAAAAAAATAAAAACAACACATTCATAGACCATTTTTCAAGCCGACATTGTCTACATCTATTGGCCGCCTTCCAGTTTTGTGAATGAAACTCCACTCCTTCTACAGCTGTCTATGAGAGGGGTGGGTCACCCCCACTTCTGTCACTTTAGAAAACAGCTGAAAGGAAACAAGGATTTGCTCCTTCTACCGAATGTACCATTCTGGTCAGCAAAACTGGAGGGGATCACAATTTTGTGGGCAGCAACCCCAAAGCTTTTGGGTTCTTCAAATTATCCAACAGAAGGAAGAAGAAAATTGACAAGGGGCAGTGTGCATCCTACAATTAATGAGATCAAAGCAATGATCACTTTCATAATTCAGCTTGCTCTTCTTTTTGGAGGCAAAATTGTGTCTAAGTCCCTGTGTAGTGCCATGAAATGTCATACACTAGCTTCTTGATGCCCTAGTCTTGTCGCTTCTTAATAAATAACCATGTCCACTTCTTTCTCCCAATTATTTGCTATCTAGCAGCCCTTGACCACTTTCTGTTCTGTTTTTCTAGTCTTCTTATTTATAGTTTTACTTTAGTGTGATGTGAGCAGATCTGCCAGGGTGTATCAATCGGGCACAGCAGTTTATTTTTGTTACCTTTGGCCATTATACTTCCTTCCTCTGTTTCAAGCTCTGTTGCACTTGGAGGTGTGATTGCGTCTCCAAAGGCTGCGAGAGAAATTCCACAAGTGTGCACTTTCTGAGAGTTGTAGTGTCGCTCTGTTTCTCTCTCTTTCTCTCTTTATTTTTGTGGTCATCTTTAGTCCTTAGAACTCATCTTAGCATAGAATGAACGACCACAAGAATGTATTTTAGAAACCAGTCATACCTGAATTGACTTGGCAGTATCCATTTAAATATCGCAGATAAGATTGGGCCAGATAATGGTTGTGAATAAAGCTGATAAATAAAAAAAATAGAAAAAAAGTGTTCTGCAAACTTTGAGAGTGGGTGGCATGGTAATGCAGTGGTTAATCGTTTTGTCTCAACACTTCATTATTTTGGTTTGGAATCTCAGGTGTCTCCACTACCTGTATGGAGTTTCCACATTCTGCCAGTCTGTGTGCCTTTTTCTCCCAATGAGGTGTTTGCTTCAGGTTGATTGGGTTCTCTAAATTGACTTCTTATTGTTATGTTTCCCAAAGAAAGAGGGACAAACTAGAAATAATGGAGGTGACCAGTAGAAGAAATGTCAGAAAACTAGAAACCGAGTTGATGCTGAGTATTCAACCCAATGGGGTGCGAGATGGCATTTCAAGGAGTGCAACAAAGTGGAAGGCTACACCACAATTCGCCAAAATCGAGTTAGGTGCATTGTCCTACCTTATTGTGGTGCAATCGATGTCTTGCAGGGTGCCGTCATTTGTAGGTCATTTATTAGTTAGCACTATGAATGAGCTGCAGAAATGGCCGTTCTCACAGGTTCTTTGCTGAGGCTGAGTGTTCGTAAAGGCGTTTAACTTTTTTTAAGAGAAT